>NC_085861.1:27550667-27555667 GCF_034702125.1 Engraulis encrasicolus | reverse complement strand
GAGCGCGTGCAGACAGGCAAACTCAGTCAGAGAGACGATGTGTGTTGGTGCGGCAGGATATTTGTAGCCTACTCTTCTACTGTACACTATTACGCACTAAGCAGGAGTAACAGGCAGGATGCGTCGTATAATCCTAGCTGTGTGAATGAAGGCAAAGGGCTCATTCTGACCTCCGCCTCACCTGCCGGGGCAGGATAAAGGGCCCGGGTGGAGAGGTGGCCGCGAGGACGGGATAGCAGTGGCGGTGCTCTAGTCTTCACACTAAGATGGATCTTCGTGGGAATAGAGAGACAGGATTAAGTGTGTTTGACAATGACCGTGTTAACGTCACAGTGGGTTAGCGTCACCGAGAAAGAAAGAGCGGGAAGAGAAAGATATAAATAGTGAGAAGATACAAGGGGGAGAAAGAAGAGATGGTCAGAGAATGACAAAGGGATGGACAGAGTATGAGAAAGTAGAATGGCAGAAGAGAAAGTTACAGAAAGAGGGATAAAGTGAGGGATGAAGCGTGTGAAAAGAGAAAAGAGAGGCAGGCAGACAAAGATCCCCTCTTTGACTTTCTAAGCTTCTGAGGTGATGCAAGTGGCTGCAGTGTATTCCTCCCACACACCTCCTTCGCCACCTCCAGATAGCTCTCTGGTCCTCCCCTGCTCTGTTCCCCTTCTGATGTCCTCCTGTTTTCATCTCATCCTCCTTGTATTGTTTCATACTGTATACAATCCGCACTATAGGAAAACTTGCCACATGCACACCTGTGCACCTTTTGTGGTCTTGCATGTGTAACGGAGGCCAACTAGCAGAGTGTGGCGTGGAATGTTAGCAAACCTCCCTCCCGAAGCCTCAATACAGTGCGGTAGCGTTTGGCTATCGGACCGGCCCTGTAGCTCAGCGGTCTCGTACTGTGCCTCCAGTGGTGTAGTCTACGTAGAACGCGGGTATACGGAGTATACCCACTTCTAAATTTCAGGGATTTCAGTATACCCACTTAAAATTGATTGATCCATTGTTTTCAATAGCACAAATATATAGAGTATACCCACTTCAAAAAATGCTCAAATATACAGTATACCCACCATAGAAAAGTAGACTACACCACTGTGTGCCTCCCATTGCCTGACCGGTGCATAGACGAGGTGGTGAGTTCGCGGCCCCGAGGGAGACAAACTGCGCGGGAACACCTCCGTCACACTTCTCCAGTTCATAATTGTACAATAAACAGCTGGACACTAATCTGGGGTCCGTTTCTCGATTCTTGTCATTGCTAACCGTCTTAAGACCGTCTTACCATTCCCTTGGATTTAGTGGTGAGCGTCGCTGTTGAGAGAGAGTTGAGTCGCTCTTACGAAGGACGTTGCTACCGTCGTTAGCAAAGACGCTTTCGAGATACGGACCCCTGGGCTCTACATCTTTTCCCTTTTACATAATATCACAAAGCTGATGCTTATATTCCAAGTGATTTACAGTTGTAGTGACAGTGTATTGGTTAAAGTGCCTGAAGCAAAGTGGGGTCAGGTGCCGTGCTAGAGCGCACTTGGGATATTAATTTGCAGCCTAATGATTCCAAGACCTAGGCCTACACCCTAACCATTATGCTACGGATGTCCTCCTTTCTGCTCTCATCCCCTGCTGTTCTCCTATAATTTCCTCCTCGGTCTCCATGGCCGTAACGAGACATTTTCAAATAACGAGGTCAAATACTGTGTGCTGTTCCGCATACTGTACATTTAGAATGCTTCAAACTCTTCAGTCAAACTCTTAAGTTTGCTTTTATTAATCACTGCCTTGAGGATGGCATGGGGGTGGCGTATACCGACTGAACTTATCATTGTTGATCAAATATCGATGTTCATCATAGATAAATTGTAGCCTACATTTCTGAAAAAATTACAGAGGTCATGACCTCTGTGTCCTCAATGGTAGTCACGGCCATGTCGGTCTCCCTTCTGCTTTTGTAACCGAGGTCATCTGCACTATAGTTCACCACTCAGGGCTCGAACCCGCAACACTACCAGTCAACGCTCCAATTCGGCCATGGGAGGCACAGCAGATCTGATCTTCTCCTTCTCTGCCAGGGGAATCTACTCATGAAGCTACTAGTGTACATCATGAGTAGCCATCCAAACCGCAGTCATTTCTGTTCCTCCTTCCTCCCTCCCTTCTCTCTTGCCCTGTTCACCTCCTCTCTACTACACAGTACTACATCTTGTGGTGTGAATTAAACACTAAGTGAGGACCAACTATGTAAGTGTTGAATTCAAGTTTAAGTATTGAAGTACCTTTGCTTTCGCCTATTCCTCCCTGAGATCCGTTCGCTATTCGTCCCTCTGCTCCTCTGCTCTCTTCCTGTCTTCCAGTGCTCTCCTGCCTGTCTGTTCCCCCGCCTTCCTCCCCTGTCTCGTCCTGCTCGTTGCTCTCCTCATCTTTTCTCTTATCCAGCCTGATCTCCAAAAATTCTGTGCTCCTGGACACGGATGTTAAGGACACAAAATCTGTGTACAGGAGCACGGATTTTGCTAAAATTCCATACTCCTGGACACGGAATTGTTTTCCGTGATGGGCACACGGAAGTGCTTTTTATATTCCCACAGCACTTTATCATTAGAAAATACATACCGAATGCTAATCCAAACCTAAGCAAAATAATGCTATAGCAATTTAAGTTGTGCCCTGACCAAAACATCCCCTAACCTTAACCTATCATTAAAGACATATTTTTGACAAATACCTTTTCCAGTTGGTTGATAGGCTATCAAATTCATATAATGAATGAAAGAATACTAGCTGTGCCCAGACCAAAACAATCCCTAACCCTAACCTGTCAGTAAGAAATGTTTTTTTTTAGAACAAATATTTGACTGAGGTCAAAGACTGTGGAAAAATAGAGCTGTGGGAGTATAGAGAGCACTTCTGTGTGTCCATCACGGAAAACAATTCCGTGTCCAGGAACACGGAAAACAATTCCGTGTCCAGGAGCACGGAATTTTGGCAAAATCCGTGCTCCTGGACACGGATTTCGTGTCCTTAACATCTGTGTCCAGGAGCACGGAATTTTTGGAGATCATGTTGCTTTATCTGTCTTGCCTTCCTGCCTTCTGCTGCTCTACTCCTCTCCTCACCTGCTGCTCCCTCGCCCTCCTGCCCTGTATACACTACTGTCCTCTCTGCTCTCCTCCATGGTCTCCTCTCTACCTTTTATTGAATTCCAATGCCTTCATCTCCTCCACTCTTCTACTCTCCTTCCCCTCTGCTCCCCCGTTCTCCTCTTTTTTTGCCCCCCTCAGCTCTCTGCTCTTCTCTTCTCTCTTTTCTTTTCTCCATTTCCTCTGCACTCCTACCCTCCTCCTCTGCTCTCCTCTCTCCTCTCTGCCCTATTCTCCTCTCCTCCTCTGCGCCGCTCCTCTCCTCTCCTCTCTCTTCCCTCCTCTTCTCCTCTCCTCCCCTGCTCTGCTCTCCTCTCCTCCTCTGCGCTACTCTTCTCCTCTCCTCTCTCTTCCCTCCTCCTCTCCTACCCTCCTCCTCTGCTCTCCTCTCTCCTCTCTGCCCTATTCTCCTCTCCTCCTCTTCTCTCCTCCTCTCCTCCCCTGCTCTGCTCTGCTCTCCTCTCTGCCTGGGTGATCTACTTCTGAGGCCACACGAGTGGCCATCCCCACAGTCCTCATGGCCACTAACTACCCCCTCTATACTTGTCATCAGGTACATGAGGTCACTTTCACTGCACAGAACAGAGACACGGGCGCCCTGTAATGCACCCCACCACTGTGTGGTCTATAATTACCCCAAGAAAATCACTGTGTTCTCCTCTACCATGCCAATACGTAGCTTAGTCGAATGTGAAATGCACATGGATGTGGCTGATGTGCGAATAGCTTTGAAGTTGCAGAAAAAATTGCAATGTGTGGACATTCCATGTTAGTTTTATATATGTGCTGTGAAATATAAATATGTAAACAAAGAAAATCACTTACCACCTAGCACCACACATTTAAAGGTGCACTGTGTATTTTTTAGTTTTTAAAAGATTTTTAGTTGCTTATTTCCAGAATTAATGCTACCCATTCACTACTAATGTTACCTTTTTCATAAATATTTACCACCAAATTCAGTAAAAAAGTACAAAAAGTATTCATTATGACTGGGAAAATTGAGCACTTTTCATACATGAAAAGGGGGATCTTCTCCATGGTCAGCCATTTTGAATTTCCAGAAATAAACATTTATAGCTGCAAACATGACTGTACTTGGGCTCTACTAGAAAATATTTGTTTATTAGGCTACTTAGTTAACTTTCATGAAAAGATCACATTTGGCAATAGGCAACCCAGTTTCAATGAGCAGCATATTGCAGTACCTTTTTGACCATTTCCTGCACAGTGCACCTTTAAAGGAAGTGTGTGTGTGTGTGTGTGTGGGGGGGGGGGGTCCTCCTTTTCCCTCATTTGTCATTGGGGAAGGGACTCTGTAAGTCAGTTAGAAGGTGAAAGTTGGCATTTAAATCTTACAGCCCATGTAATGCACACCACTGCTGTGAGATCCAGGCCCTACTGTATAATTAAGTCTAAGAAAATCACCGTTTTGGTCTACAATATGCCAATAGTCAAATGTGCTGGTATGTGATTGTTGACATTTTGAAACAATGTTAGCACTCATTCTTTTTCCCCTTTGGGGGTAATAAGTCAAAGAAAATGGCAAAGTGGCATTTAAGTCTGTCCGCATAAAGAGACAGGTTGCAAAGTGTACAGCGTGAAACGGACGAAGTGAGGTGTTCCGTTTTTCCCATCTGGCTGTTGGGGGAATCTATTAAATAGGTGTAAGTGCAAAGGCGCATACAAATATGTCAGTGCTGCAGATATTTCAGTCAGTAAGAGGTGTGACTGCATCTATGCAAATGTTTGGTATGATCTACAACCAAGTATGATTTCTCCCTGCATGCATGCACACACACACGCACATACGCACATACGCAGACACACACACACACACATACGCGCGCGCGCACACAC
>NC_085861.1:27535667-27545667 GCF_034702125.1 Engraulis encrasicolus | reverse complement strand
CACTCTAATTATAGCTGTCATTGTCCTCGGAGAAATGAAAATGGGTTTTAAGTATCACAGACAGAAAGAATCGAAAATCGAATAAAATTCACTTCAACGGAACTGTTCAAATGCACCAACACACAACAAAATATAATTGTCACTGACTGATGGTCATACAGGCCAGATGTTCAACACACGGGTGTCACATACAGGTAGAAATCTGTGTTGCAGTGCGCTAAGCCCCCCACACTTGGGCTTGTATGTCCATGGGGACCCCGGTTCAAGTCCGGATGGGGTCATTTCCCAACCCTACCCCATCTCTCTCCACATTCACTTCCTGTCGCACCTTCACTGTCCTATCGAAATAAAGGCCCAAAAAGCCCATAAAAATATCTTTTTTTTTAAAAAAAAAGAAAGAAATCTGTGTCTGATCAGTTGGTCATCTCCCAGGACTACACACAGTACTCCTGCCAATCATGGCCGTAACTACCATTGAGGATACAGAGGTCATGTCCTCTGAATTTTTTTCAGTAATGTAAAATGTGTCTATTGATGAAAAACGATATATGATCAACAATGATAAATTCAGTTTATATACGTCACCCCTGTTTATCCTCAAGTAAGTGATTAATGAAAACAAACGTAAGAGTTTGACTGAAGTGTTTGAAGCATTTTAAATTTACAGTATGCGGAACAGCACACAGTATTTGACCTCGGTATTTGAAAAGTTCTGGTTACGGCCCTGCTGGCAATCACTTCTGCACTCCTACCAGCATAGGATATTTGGCACCAATAGGCAACTTGGCTTGACAATCATACTTTGTGTTTTACTTGGACATTAGAGTTTAGTGCAGAAGAACCTGGCTCTCAAAAACACTGCTGAGGTGGCCTTCACAAGAAATCGCATATGAAAGTTGTTGTCACGGGCATGGTCACCATTTTAAATCCCCTCAGTTCAAAACTGTTGATGCGGAACAAAAGTCACACTATTTCACAGTCTGTCATTTTTTTAATGCCTGTAAAACACAAGAAGATAGAAAACAGCGCAGCACTTGGAGATGTTTTAGAAAGAGGAGGAGGGTATTGGCAAACGGGTTTTATGTGACCAAAGTGTTATAAAAAAGGAACTGGACCGTCTGATATCACAGCTGTTTCTCACAAACAAACAACTCACAGAAGAGGAGGTGGAGGCGAGAGGAGAGGAGAGGAGAGGAGAGGAGAGGAGAGGAGAGGAGAGGGGGGAGAGGAGAGGAGAGGAGAGGAGAGGAGAGGAGAGGAGAGGAGAATGGAGAATGGAGAGTGGAGAGTGGAGAAGGGTGGATTAAGTACACACACGTCATCTGAAATGATTTACTAAAATCACAACGGTTCCTCAAGCAATAATATCACAAGCATACTGTAATGCTCGCCAGTTTTCAGGGTGAAGATCTGACACATGCATGCACGCACAAGAGGCATGCACCATCATTTCATTTAGAAAATGAATTAGACAATCTCTTAACTCCTCCATAAACACAATTAATTGTATAACAAATATTGTAGAGAATGTTCTCATTCTCTCTCTCTCTCTCTCTCTCTCTCTCTCTCTCTCTCTCTCTCTCTCTCTCTCTCTCTCTCTCTCTCTCTCTCTCTTTTTTTATTGGCATGACAAATAGGTGATTTTATTGCCAAAACGCAAGATATAATGAACAAGTCATTAATTTGTTTGTACAATTATACGTTACGTGTGTGTGTGTGTGTGTGCGTGCGTGTGTGCGTGCGTGTGTGTGCGTGCGCGAGTGTGCACACGCGAGTGTGTGCATGGGCGCACGTGGACGTGGACGTGGACGTGAACATGTGTGTGTGTGTGCACATAAATGGGTGTATGCGTGATGATAACTAGTGATCTCTCTCTCTTTCTTTTGTGATCAAAAACAAAAAAAATCACTATGCCCAGAGGAGTGAAGTGGAGGCGGTGGTCGGTCAATGCAGTTGGGGGCTTCTTCCTCTCCTCTCCTCTCCTCTCCTCTCCTCTCCTCTCCTCTCCTCTCTCTCTCCCTTTTTCTCTCTCTCTCTCTTACACTCACACAGACACTCGTACAAAAAGGAGTGGAGGCGTTGCGCAAATACACACAGGGGTCTCCTCTCCTCTCCTCGCCTCTCCTTTCCTCTGACACTGTGAGCATCAAGGCCCGGTTCCCACAGAAACAACTGGCGACAGCCCAAAGCTGAAGGATGAAAAACTGTATACTGTAGTGTGTGTGTGTGTGCGTGTGTGTGTGTGTGTGCGTATGTGTGTGTGCGTCTGCGCGTGTGTGTGCATATGTGTGTGTGCGTCTGCATCTGCGTGTGTGTGTGTGTGTGTGCGTGTGTGTGCGTCTGCGCGTGTGTGTGTGCGCGTGTGTGTGTGTGTGTGTGTGTGTGTGTGTGTGTGTGTGTGTGTGTGTGTGTGTGTGTGTGTGTGTGTGTGTGTGTGTGTGTGTGATCCTGCGTGGGAAGACAACGACTCTGTTTGTTTCCCCATCTCTCTGTCTTGTCTTCTCCAGCCAGCTGCATGTGGCGCGAAGTGTCGAGATACTGGCTGGCGTGGCGCCCTTTTGGCTCCACTGTGACAACTGTGCTGTGTTGGTCTTCTGGAGCTCTCTACAGTAAAGCCCTTCCATGGAAACTTGCCATGGCCAAATGTGGAGCGTTGTGGTGTAATCGAGGTGTTCGCCAATTCTAATTAAAGAAATGCTGTCATTTCAACACTTATAGATTACACTGGGACCAAATACACACTATAAGATGTCATATTGACTGTAAAATGTTATTACAAAATATTGTGTTTGTTTAAAAAAAAAAATGATTTCCCATATTATGTTTTCTCATCTTGCTACAAAATGTGCCCCTTCCTTCACTTGTTCGGTGCATGAGTGAAGCATATACAGTAGGCACTTTTGCTGTGTTGGTGTGCAGTGATGTGCCATGTCACAATAGCGATGGCCTCCTCATGTCCAAATGTAATGTTGGAATGGTGTGGACTAATAAGCCTATAATGGTGTGGACTATGAGCATCTCAACCCTCTTTTGTTACCTTGCTTTGGGCATGCTGTTTTTGAGCCGACTGGCAAGAAGCCACTGGAGGGGGTATCTGTGTGGTAGCTAACATCTAAGTAAGTGACCGAAGCAGACACAGAGAGTGGGACTTAACAATGTTGTTGTGTAGGCTCACTTGTAAGGGTGAGTGAGAAAAAGAGTAGTCATTGATAAACCTTAAGTTGCAAGCACACAAACACATTCAAATCACAGGTACAACAGAAGCATACGTCAAGCCCAACCCTGAAAAAGAGGAGCTAAAAAAAACATGATCCACGACTGTACAAAAGCGACTGCTCAAAAAAAGAAGCCCAAAGTCGCTTAAAATAAGCTGAATTGGCGACCCTGACCCTGGCTGACACAAATTGTTTGTTGTGTGTTACAATAAGCCAGTGGTAGTCAGTTGTGTGGTTAGTAAATATATTAAGTGAAGAGAAAAAGTTTAGGGACCACTGCTGTAGGTGTTCTGCCATTGCCAACTGAAGTGAAGTAATGCTCTGCCTGTAAGATCCTTTTTTCTCATTTCAACAGGCATTGCAGATCTTTTTACACCTTGCTTTGACAAATCTGCTTTTGAAACCGCGCGTTGGACTGAGAATACAAAGTACTGTCTGAGTCCTCAGTTGACTCAAGGCCATGGAGTTTTGGCATTGCCAAATGTGCTGTAATGTGCCCTTACGATCCATTTTTTAGACTCATTTCAGCACTCAAAAGGTTTGTGACGCACACCGTTTCTTCAGTGTAATTCTTTACTATAGTAACTACACAACTACAACGAGGTACAGAGTTTTTAGTAATTCATCATGGCTTGGTCATTGTCATTCTGGTGACAACAAATTTATAACAGGAGTTGCGTCTCAATGCATCAAAGATATTTTCTCACTTTGCTTTGAGAATTCTGCTTTTGAATGCGAGCCCTGGATGTGCTGTGTTTAAAGCCATGAAACCCTGCCATGGCCAAATGGTGTTGCGTGTTTCTCATATTGCTTTAATACAAGTGTCATTTGTTATAAGAACTGTCTCTCATTTCAACATTCCACTGATGTCATCTTTCTTTGAGTAACATGTAGCCTATTGCAGTCTTTATTCGGGTAAGATGCTTTTAACATTGAGTCTTGGCTGACAGGAAAAGTGTCTGCTTCAGATGAGTTCTATTTTCTATCCTTGTGGCACACAAGACCTCAACAACAGAGACAAAGACAAATTAATAAAAAATTACATTTTGACTACTACTGCTGTCAATGAATGTTCAGCTGAATGAAACCATACACAGAAAATAGGTCTACGTAGCCTGCATTGCACCTCAGGTCTGGTGAGAGAGCTTGTGCAATCACACACTCATTTGGGGAAAGGATTTTACATCCAGCGACGGGTGAGAGGGGGATGGAGAAAAATGGCACCTTTTTACAGTCTCAGTTTAACTGAATGTAGCCTATATCTTCACAGGACCTCAATCTTTAATATTGTACATGACAGACCTGCACCTCATAGTACAGAATATTCAACTGAAGAGAAAGATAAGTACATGACTCTCTCTGAACACAACAGTGGGTTATTGTGCCGCTGGGTTATAGTCATGAGATTTTAAATATGTAGTATGATGTGAATATGCAGTAGACATAAACATGCTGCCATCACAATTATATTTCTGTACAATCAATATACTTGAGGGTTTGCCTGGTTGTGTGTTGAAAGTGACACAACCATTTTACCTGATGAAATATGATACATGATCATCAAACACGAAGGTGATGAGAAAATGCTAAAAGTAAGGTAGCCTACTATCATCATGTCTGTCCAATTTGGAGGCATGTCTCAGTACTGTATATGTTGAAGAAGCCAATCAATGGCATAGTACTCCATATTCTACACAGTACTTTTCTGATTGCTTTTTATTTTATTTTCTTTGAGTGTAAAGTTTCAACACGATGGTTAGGTTAAAACCTAGCCTATCAAAAGAAAAGAAAACTGTTAGTGTATCTGTAGTGTCATTTTGAAGACACATCTGTTCAAAACACAAAATAGGCTACCTGAGGAAACAACAGCACTTAGGCTACATGCAACCCAAAAGCCTTTATTTTAAAAATGGAACTTTTCTGAAAAACTGTAAAAAAACTTAATCATTATGAAGATATTTAGCTCTGATTCTGTTTAGTCCCCTGTCCTCAGCAGGGGTATTTTCCCTCCTGTTATGTGTTACATCACAGTCAGTGTCATCAGTATTACACATTAATCATCTGTCAGTATCACATATTTGGCACCAATTTACTTGATAGTCTGTCTGTGGTCACATTTGTCATAATGCTTGTTTTTAGCTACATTTGTTATGAGTCACAACTTCAATTATTAATGTGACATTTTGCTGGCGTCCATTTCTTATCTTCAGTCTTTTTTGACATACAGCTGGAAAAAAATCTCAACATATTTTTTTAAAAAGCCATCTATCATGCTGACTGATTTTGTTCACTCTGCAATAAGAATATATACTGTGTCTCAATAGAGATCTTACAATCTCCTCCCTTGCTCATCTTACCCCAGCACCCAAGTGAAGGCTTACTTTCTCTCTTCCTCTCCCTTCCTGGATCTTTCTTACTCTCTAATTATGTCTCTGCTACTCCCATCCCTTTCTCCCTATAACTGCCCTCTTCCTTTTTCCCATATCTTGTTTCCTTCTCTTCTCTTCTCTTCTCTTCTCTTCTCTCTCTCTCTCTCTCTCTCTCTCTCTCTCTCTCTCTCTCTCTCTCTCTCTCTTCTCTCTCTCTCTCTCTCTCTCTCTCTCTCTCTCTCTCTCTCTCTCTCTCTCTCTCTCTCTCTCTCTCTCTCTCTCTCTCTCTCTCTCTCTCTCTCTCTCTCTCTCTCCCCCCACAGTGCTTTCTAAGCAGGTGCCATTGTGCTTATGTGTGGGGAAAATAAAAGGCCTAATTTGCTTTATGGCTATTTATAGAGAGTTTAACAGCACATTAATACCTGTTTATAGTTCCCCTATAACGTTGCCAGAACCCAGAACATCAAAGTACACATTGTTTAGAACGCAGTTAAAAAAAATTGGGTCAGCGCTTTATGGGTCTCTCCAAGGAGTTCCCGGGACAATGGGGACAAAATGGAACCAGCGTCGGTCCCATAAGGGAACCAAATAAAAAACACTGGGGTCAGATGTAATATATTGCTGCATGTTGAAGATATTTACATAGGCCTACATGCACACATGCACACACACACACACGCAGGCACACAAACACGCACCCACGCGCACACACACACACACACACACACACAGACACACACACACACACACACACACACACACACACACACACACACACACACACACACACACACACACACACACACACACACACACACACACACACACACGGTTGCAGAGACACAACTTTTTCATTACTTATGAGGTCATACAGTAATAGTTGTTGAATTTAAAACCCTACATTCACCATATCTGTTTCTAAATGTCTTTCTTGCTGGAATAAGTAATGACACGCACACACGCGCATGCACATGTACGCACATGCACACACACGTGCGCGCGCACACGCTCACGCGCGCACACGCACACGCACACGCACACGCACACGCACACGCGCGCACACGCACACGCACACGCACACGCACACGCACACGCACACACACACACACACTCTCTCTCTCTCTCTCTCTCTCTCTCTCTCTCTCTCTCGCTCTCTCTCTCTCTCTCTCTCTCTCTCTCACACACACACACACACACACACACACACACACACACACACACACACACACGCACACACACACACGCACACACGCACACACATCATACATACACGCCTGTTGCGTGTCATTTATTTGATATTATTATTACTTGTATTTTTCATGTCTAACTGTGGTTCACTAGCTGCCCAATTTTCACAAAGCTCCACAATTGAATTGCCTCAACCTTTATATCATTACCCTTGACAGTGATGTAAACAATGAATGTTTTAAATGACCACACGCACGCATGCACAAACCCCTACATGCACACAAACACACACGCACACACACACACAGACACACACATCTTGCAACTCAGATTCATACACACTGCCTTGCATGTAATATTACCACATAGCCTACTGATGGATATGTGTGTCACAGGATTGGTTATTTGTTGAAACATGTGAAATTTGCACAAGTGTGTCAAATTATGTCAGATTCAGGATGTGGGCTTTCTAATAGTCTTCAGCTGGGTGTCATAAGCCTATCCCAACAAGAACTGTGTGTGTATGTGTGTGTGTGTGTGGGGGGGGGGGGTGCATTCATGCATGCGTACATGCGTGTGTGTGTGCGTGTGCGTGTGTGCTTATGTATACATGCGTATGCATGGGCACATGTGTCTGTCTATGTTGTCTTAAAGGGACACTGTGTGAGATTTTTAGTTGTTTATTTCCAGAATTCATGCTAGCCATTCACTAATCTTAACTTTTTCATGAATACTTACCACCCTCATCAAATTTTAAGTATTCATTATGACTGGAAAAATTGCATTTTTCTTACAGTAAATGAAACTGGGGATCTTCTCCATGGTCAGCCATTTTGAATTTCCAGAAATAGCCATTTTCAGCAACAAGAATGACTGTACTTGGGCCATACTAGAAAATATTAGTTTATTACCTAGTAAACTTTCATGAAAAGATACAATTTGGCAATAGGTAGCCCAGTTTCAATGAGCAACATAGTTGCAGTACCTTTTTTTGGCCATTTCCTGCACAGTGTCCCTTTAAAGCCCACAGCTTTTATGGTGAGTTACTGAACCAAACCCATGTGGATATAGGTCTAATCCATGTACTTTTTTCAGTACTTAATTTACATCCTCATTTACGATATTCCATGCCTTATTAAAGTGACTATAATAGATTAAAGGGAATAAAGCGTTTAGATTACAGGGTCTTTTCACATACGCACACACACACATGCACGCACACGCACGCGCAAATAAACACGCACACACAAGCACGCATGCACGCACGCACGCTCTCACGCACGCACGCACACACACACACGCACACACACAAACACACACACACACACACATTTCTAGTTGGCTTAGCTGTGTCCCTTACAGCTGTGAACCTTCTTCTCTGTATAGTAATTAAATGCAGCAGCTATGCTCCAGTCTGTCCAATCTTTTATTGTCAGCATCCATCTCTCGCCTAAGCAAATAAACAAAAGACACGTGTGCGCGCAGACATGCACGCACACATAAACACACACAAAAGCATGCATGAAAACCCCATCCCCTCCTCCACACAGCCGCCCACACACATCCTAAACACACACACAAACACACACACACACATGCATTGCAGGACTTTTTTCATCTTGATAAACTGAGTCACTAATGCGTTTTGCCTGGTAAAGCTTTTCTAGTGGGAATTAACAGACGGCACAAGCTGTAAAGACCATGGGCACACACACACGCACACACACGCATACACACACACACACACACACACACACACACGCACACACACGCATACACACACACACACACACACACACACACACACACACACACACACACACACACACAGCCAAATTTTTCCACATCTTGGAAAGGCTAGGCTCTCACCAGCAGTCCTGTCTCACTGTTTCACAGGGGAGGGAGGGAGTAGGGAGCCGCGTCCATTACAAACACAAACATCAGCTCAGCAGGCAGTGGGAAAATGGCCCAAGATGATGCATCCAGCACACTGACTCATACAGTACCATCAACGGGTCACCCAGCCCCCCCCCCCCTCACACACACATATGTGAATGCACGCACACAAGCAAATACACATGGGCATACACACACACACGCACTCACGCACACGCACGCATGCAGGCACACACACACACACACACACACACACACACACACACACACACACACACACACACACACACACACACACACACACACACACACACACACACACACACACACACACACACACAGAAATGGAAGGGCAGTAAAGGCACTCACACACACACACCTGAAAGTGTTTTTTGTTATTCTGTAGGCCTATATAACACAATTCAGCCTTTTGAAGCTTTGAAGTCAGATCCTAAAGAGATTGACACTACTCACAGACCCACAGGAGAATTGTCTAGCTGTCTCGCTCTGTTAGAGAAGAGACATTGCTTACAGACACACAGTCCATTTTTCCAAATGTCTGCAAGGAACAGGGAAGCCAAGAGGGGAGGGACAAAGCTGGGCCAATGGTCTCGGGCCCAGGGGAAGGGGAGCCCCCAGTATGTATTCCATGCCGGTGTTCTGTAAAATACTCCTACATGCCAGATAATCCTACAAACCCCTATTGGGCATGCGCAGACCATGAAACGTCAACACCAGCTGATCCTAAGACTGAAAGCCCATTGGGATACTCCAACTCCCATTGTCATTTTGACACAGCACTCCACAGCACACAAGTGAACACTGCACACAGAACACAACAAAATTGCATTTATGCCTCACCCGTGCAAGGGGGCAGCCCTCAGTGGCGCCCCAGGGGGAGCAGTGCGGTGGGACGGTACCATGCTCAGGGTACCTCAGTCATGGAGGAGGATGGGGGAGAGCACTGGTTGATTACTCCCCCCACCAACCTGGCGGGTCGGGAGTCGAACCGGCAACCTCTGGGATGCAAGTCTGACGCCCTAACCGCTCACCCATGACTGTGCAATATTAGCGGAGAACAGATAAATACAGTACTTAAATTTACAATTTACACTACACGTGTGTGTTTATTATCTTTATTTGTGTATGTATTTCTTACAAATTGAAGTATGACCCTGGCAACTTAGCTAACTGACTCGTTGTGCTAGCGGTTTTGCCAGCGGTTTTGCTAACGTTTAATAAAAATCCAGGTTTTTGGTAGTACTTGTATCCATGACCATGCGATTTTATATTCATATCTTTCATCTTGGAAATCTAACACCCTGTTTGGTG
>NC_085861.1:27508167-27515667 GCF_034702125.1 Engraulis encrasicolus | reverse complement strand
ATTACCATAGTAGTAGTGTCTTTATCCACCCAAACAGTACTCCAAACAAACAGATCCTGAAAACATGTTAGTTCATGCCAATGTAATTATCATGTAGTAACCTTAATTTTACAAAACTTTGATCTTGAAAATGACACCTTTCCTGAAGTTAGATTTTCCTAGATTTTTAGTATGTTAGTAAGGACAGCTGGATGTATTGAAAGCAGTTGAAAAACCTTTTGTATCAATTTTTTTGGGGTTTGGTGCATTTTGGCCATAGATGTACTCGACTAATTGTTCATTTTGTCATTACTAACAAAAATGACACGGTGGCACAGTTGCAGAAGACTGTCAGTAATCCCTCCTCTGTGCCTCAGTGCTTCTGTCATGCCGAACATATCGGCACTTGCTAACTACTCCAGGCCTCGTCTAAGGCCTTGGGCTTAATGCTCTCTATGTGCACTTTGTGTGTGTGTGTGTGTGTGTGTGCGTGCGTGCGTGCGTGCGTGCGTGCGTGCGTGCGTGCGTGCGTGCGTGCGTGCGTGCGTGCGTGCGTGCGTGTGTGCGTGCGTGTGTTTGTGTGTGTGTGTGTGTGTGTGTGTGTGTGTGTGTGTGTTTCTATGTCAGTATGTACACTGTGCAACCCTGGCTGGCCGGTTGCCAAGTCCACCTTCAGTGCCTCTCTCTCTCTCTCTCTCTCTCTCTCTCTCTCTCTCTCTCTCTCTCTCTCTCTCTCTCTTTCTCTCTGAGACACACACACACACACACACACACACACACACACACACACACACACACACACACACACACACACACACACACACACACACACACACACACACACACACACACACACACACACAGAAGGATACTGAGTTAAATGAGAAGGCCCCTTGGCTTCCAGCTGCTGCATAGTTCACATAGCTCCCACTACTTAACATAGTGGCCATTATTAATAGCTAATAGTTAAGTTTAGTATGTTTGGCTACATTGCGAATTTAAAATATTTATAAAAGAAGAATAACTCATGTACATTTTAACACAAAATGTGGCAAGTGAACAATACCCATGTTACTTTCCACGCATTATGTGTTAAAACCATCTTAACACAATGCACGTGTTGTGAAAATTACACATTCCAGAGTGTACTGTACTTTTATCTATTTATATGTATCATGTTATTCTCGTTTCATCTGCTGTGTTTTATGCTTTTTATGTTTGTTAGGCACAAAGGACTGTCTCTGTGTGTGAACTGCACTACACAAACTAACTTGCCTTGCTTTGTCTTAACACCTCCTTGACCTGCCTTTTGAGAGAACACCTACCACTTCACACTTCAGAACATCATGATCTAACCCAGGGCAGAACATTGTGAAACAGGAAACGTTTATCTTATGACAAGGTCCAATAATATATTATTATTATAATAACTAATCATACTGTATTTATCTTCACAACTCATCCTTTTTCATCATCCGTAATTTGGGATACCTTTTCAAAAGCTAACTGCATCAGTTCCATCAATATAATTGAGGTACAGTATGTTGAAGACCTCCATTTTTCCAGTAGCTTAGCCCTCCACTTCCTCCTTCCCCCTCTTGCCCATGAGCAGCACGCGTAGCATCGCCTAGCCAACGGTACATGCCTGCCTGTCACAAAGCCCCCTCTGTGTGTGTGTGTGTGTCTTTCTGTCTTTCTGGCACCGCGCATGACCAGCCTGAACTAAGGGACTTAGTGGGGATCAGACCCATATTTCATCAGATCAGGAGACGCATGTGATTCCTGGGCGGTTCGGCTTTCAGTTGTCGCGGAGGTCGTGTGCAGGCCAGCCTGTTACACCAGCACATTATATGCTACTACGGCACACAACACACAGGCCTATATTAAACGTACAGAGGGTCTGCCTGCTAATAAGCGTGGAATTGAACAACTCCTTATGTACCTTTGAAAGTCATATACTATCGTCGGTACTCTACTGTACACAATAAATAAAACGCTGTGTTAATTTTACACTGTACTGTGTCCCATTCAACTTTAGTGTTAAATTCGATTCTTTAATTCGATTGTTTAATTGACACTGCAAGGCCATATATAAAAACCATCTAAAACAGTGTAAACTTCAGCGTTCAATTCACTCAAATAATTTTTTTACATTACACTTGGCTGACGCTTTTCATCCAAAGCGACTTACAGTTATTTAGGTACAGGGTATTGGTCACAGGACCTGGAGCAACATGGGGTTAGGTGCCATGCTCAAGGGCACATCAGCCATGCTGGTAAGGGTGGAATTTGAACCAGCAACCCTCTGATCTAAAGGCCAGCGCTCTAACCATTGAGCTATGGCTGAATTGAATTCAGGACCATATATTATTTCAATAGGGTAGAATTAACACCGCATTTCTTAACTGTGCACAATGGAATGGATAAGGCATTCATATCAGGGCAAATATATTGTAGCCTACATTCTCCTCTCCCTGTGTTCCATCCGCTCAGGGCATTATTGTCCTCTTCTTTGCACCTGCAGCATTCATGTTGACACGGACAGCCGCTTTGCCAAAAGAACCAACCACTACAAGTGAATTGTGCCATGCTCAGAGGGCCCGTTTGTGATAAGCTGCACCTGACATATTTCAGTGTGTTTGGGAAAGGCCCTTGTCATAGATATTGTGGAACTATGGAGGCCAGATGGATTCTGTTTCCCAATGAACAGGAGCGCTTTTGTTGTCACACGCTTGGTGTCACAGTAAGAGAAAGGGGGTAAAAAAAAAAGTGGAAGCCGCCTTTGTGCTGTTAGAAAAGATTTGCATTTGCCTTGAAAAAAGGAAATGGATCCTGTCCCGAAAAGGAATGCAATGGATCCAGTTGAGAAAGTCAGGGAGGGTACCCAGAGGCAGTGAGTGATGACTGGGGACGACTGGATCCACTACACAGTTCAAGTGGACACATTGACAATTTATATATAACAATACCTCTTCTGAACAATGACCAATAACTCTAAAGAGTGGTTCTTCCACTTCAATGACACAAATAGCCCTGGCCAAAATGGCAATGGCCAAGATGTAATCTGGTATAATCCTGTGTGAAGTGAATAATAAGTGATTGAATGTCTGTGAGGTAATGTTTTACACTTGAAGTCTTCTTCTTTGAAATTCCACATGTGGATTTGACAAACAGTAAGTGTCTACAAACATAAAGTGGTACGCTATCACGTTTGTGAGTCTAAAACAGGATTGTTACAGTCATTTATCTGTCTATCGTAGCGGATCCATGTTTGTGTGCTTACTGTACATTACCAGTCAGAGTGGAGTGTTGCTGGCAAGACTTAATCAAACTCACTGAATTTCTGTGTACTGACTTGAATCTTGTGAACACAACAGACACTGATTTCGTTTTTTTTCACATTTTTTAATCACGAGAATAAATGCCTCCATCCCTGAAAATAGAGTTTTACATTTGCCTAAGGAGACAAGAAGAAAATGCTTGAGAAAGCACAGCTCTCACTTTGGATGTGTTTTTTTTTTCTCTCTGAATATTGGTTTTGTGTTAGGCACTTGGAAATACAAGAACAACATTCCCTTCTGAAAAAAAAAAATCGAAAACATCTTTGGTCCTTTAAATGTCCCGTCATAAAAAGAGGTTGATTGAAACCACAGTCAGACAAAAATACTCTCTACTGCATTGCTTAATACTCAAAAAATATTCTACTGCATAGCTTAACACTTAACAATGCAGCATTTCTTTGAGCTTACCAAGCCTGTCTTTTTTGTTGTAGATTCATAAACTTACATAAGGAACAGAAATTGCTGCAAAACCCAAGCCAACCCCATGTTCTTGCTACATCCGAGGAGGGACTAGTCGTCCCAGAAAAAAAACACAGAACAGAAATACCATGTGTTGGGCTCAAAGGAGCCATACAGCAGTAAAGGACTCGTTCAGTACAGTCACATTTGGCAAAGTCCTATTCCCATAATTGTTGTTTTTGTCAAAGTCCAAAAATGTTTCTTTTTTTTCTGTCTGTCCGTTATGCTTGTCCACTCACCACTCAATTTTAGTTTCTCCACAGGGGCCTGAGACAGAAGAAGTCTTCTCGGCGCGTGTGTGTGCGCGCACGCGTGTGTGTGTGTGTGTGTGTGTGTGTGTGTGTGTGTGTGTGTGTGTGTGTGTGTGTGTGTGTGTGTGTATGTGTATGAAGGGCTGTTTTTTTTCTCTTCTTGAAAGTCACAAATTTCACAGTTGTGGTGTGTGTTTGCTTATTCGCTTGTGTGTGCGCTACGCATGTGTGTCAGTGCGCGTGCATGTGTACTTGAGTGTGAGCCTGGGTGTGAATGCTAGTTACACGGCAGCCAGGTCTGGTAGGGAGTCTGGTTAGTGCAGGCTGCGGGCGGCATGAGAGAGTGCACGTGCGCCACGTAGTAGTTGCTGAAGTTGATGTCCCTGACGTAGGGCGCCGGCTGGTAGTAGCAGGTGACATTGGTGACCGTGGGGATGGCGTTCTGCTCCGCCAGCGCCCGCAGCGCCAGCGCCGAGATCAGGTTGAGCGTCTGCCGCCTCTCGTGTCCCATCAGGCACACCGTGCTCTCGTTCACCACGTCGTGCAGCGTGGCCAGGCACTCGTAGCGCTTGTGCTCCATGCCGGCAAAGTGGTTTTGAAGGTACGCTTCCAGCTTGCGCTGCTGCTCGCCGATGTCAGGGAAGTCGATGAAGAAGCGCGAGCACATGTAGCGCTGCATGGTCTTCATGTCGGCCTCCGAGGTGGGCCGGAACCCCCGCGCCAGCAGGTGGCAGTACTTGAGCAGGCCGCCGCCGCGGATCTCCTCGGGGTTCCGCGTGGCGATGGTCTTCTGCGACAGGTGGCCCAGCGCCTCCTGGAAGTCGCCGTACACGCTCTCGCCGAGCACCGTGGGGTGGAAGCTCTCGGACATGGGCGTCTCCGAGCAGCGGTCGAACAGGAGCAGCGAGTCCAGGCCGATCTGAAACGAGTCCACGCTGAACTCGAACTGCCGCCGCAGCGAGTCCACGAACTTCAGCTCCACGTTCTTGCCCGTGTTGTTGGAGAGCGAGATCAGGCTCCAGCGGTCCGTGTCCGCCGTGTTGCACACCTTCACCAGCTTCTGCACGTATGCCTCCTTGAGCGCCAGCGGCGAGATGCGCTCCTTGCACACGCCCTCGGGCAGGAAGTCCAACAGGCAGTCCAGGACCACGTCCTTGACCAGCCGGAAGGCCTGGTCGTCGGGCAGCGAGACGCCAAAGATGAGGTCCAGGTCCTTGTAGCCCAGGCCGGTGTCCTGGTGCAGCACGTGGCTGGCAGCGGAGCCGTTCAGGCGAACATTGCGTACAGCGACACCCCTCTCTTCCAAGCGCTCCCGTACCACCTGCAGAAGACAAGAAAGAGGGAGAATTAGAAGAAATCATACATACATGTATATAGGCATAGGCATTATATAGATCAGTGTTCAACAGAGAGTGGAATTATACCAAATAGTAACACATACAGTCAACATTTCATATGACATATTAGACATTTGTCCACTCTGCACCACTCGCTGCAGAGAACAGAGAGGTGCAGTTAGACGGAGACCTACATAGTAGCTTAGCGGGCACTACAGTGTATGTGTGGCAGAGAACAGAGACGGGGGAGACATCAGATGAGCTCCTACACAGACTGTGGCAGAAAAAACCCGAAAGATACCAATTAGGTGCAACACAACACAGCGGAGCAGAGCACAAGGAAATGCATGAGTTTGCACCACCTGCGGCTTAATACAGATAGCAGAGATGAGACTGAGGTGCTGTTTCCACGTAGCTGGATATTTTTATATGTGGATATTTTTTCTCCTGGCTGCATTGGTTTTGCATTGGTTTTGGCCGTCCGTTTCCACGTAGCAGATATTTAAAATCCAGGTACAAAAAGCAGGAGAAAAAAATATCCAGTTTAGGGGGCTGAAATGCATTTGTTACAATGGAGGATTTATTTGTATCCACATGTTGCATTTACACCTCAACAGGAGAAAAAAATACCCTGCTAAAAAAATATCCTGCTACGTGGAAACAGCACCTGAGTAGTAGACATACCATACAAACAGCAAGCACCACACTGGCATGATGACCTTTGCTGTTGACCCACAGTGCTTACTTTGAGAAACGACTAAGCATATTTATCAGCAGTATCTGTATACAGCAAACAGAAGATATTTGCTCGGACCGCCTATAGTGAAGTACAGAAAGGAGAGGTCAGAGTGGCAGTGTGTTTACACCAAAAATGAACCAAGCAACCGGAAGTCTTTGTTTCTGTATGGAGAGTGAACAAATTGTGCAAAACTAAACAAATTTGCCAGCAGCAAAGACAATAGGGCCAAATCAGATCAAAATAGAGAGGTTGAAAAAGTCAGTTAACCTCATGAGCGGACATCAATGGAAGTGTTCCCATTTTTGAATGTCCCTCCCAGTCTGACCAGACCGCCACTGCGATGAGCTAAAATAACCATTGTCACGTCATGAGCGAGTCAAAGAAATTCACGCCGGCGCATCTTCGCCTGTCTTCACAGCAACCTGTTTGCGTTGTTCATTGCGTTGCAATGCTGTTTGCATTGGGAGTGCACACAAAATATAACTCAAGAACGTCAGAGTCAGCCCTATGGCAGAGGTGCGTTGTTTGAGCAATGACTATATCTATACCATACAGCAAACACAACACAAACACGTCACAGCCTCTATAACATTACAGTCGGTTTTGACCATCCATTTTTTCCACGGCGCAATGCTGTAGTTTCCTGACACAACACCCCAGTATGTCTGCATTGTTGTGTGTAAACAGGTTATGCAATAATGGCCATGGCAAAGAGAGCTTCATTTAAGCAGTGACTACGTATCTATTCTAACAGTTATCTAATGGTTTGTTTTATTACTGTCCTTTGTCATCGTCATTATTAGTATTGTGTTGTTTGTGCAAGCTTTTATTGTGACGGATGTCAATATACTGTGTTGTCTGTCTGTGTAAGCTTTTGCTACTTTTACCTGCAAACAAATATACCTTTGAATAAAGTCACATTACCTGACGTTAGCTTATTCTTCATGGCAATGACTGTACAATAAATGCATCTCACTCGGACACTACACTTGACTAAAGGGGCAGCAATTACAGAGGCATTACTTCCGGTATTACAACGTCAACAACATGTACAGAATGCAATCAAAGCAAGCTTATAATAAAACATATAAAACAAAAACACAAGTACTCCAAGAAACTAAGAGAAGTTTAATAGATTGGGTGCCGAGATTAAAGACAGACTTAAACCCTTTAACACAACGTTATAAATTTGCTGCTACCAGAAAGGTAATGACTAAGTCATAGTGCATTACTAAAGGCCCTGAGTATGGCAGTTAACTTTTCAATAACTAATAGAGTGTGCCACTGGAGGTACGGCATGCATTAAAGGGGTATGCCACTATTTTGGGGCTTAATACAGTTAAAATCGTTGGCCAGGGTTTATAAAGGTGGTAAAGTGTCTTATTTTTCATGTT
>NC_085861.1:27495667-27498167 GCF_034702125.1 Engraulis encrasicolus | reverse complement strand
CTATGGATTTGCGGATCGAAAAGGGTGTCCATGTGTCCGTTCAACGCATTCAGCGGAGTCTGTGCATTTAAACTTTCAGTCTTATCTTACCTGTACAATCTGTCGAGGTTGAACAGAAAGAGTTGGGAAGTTTCCTCGTCCGTGAATTGGTACCGTTTCTCCAAGAATCGAGTCCAAACGCTGCACCTGCTCCCAAGACAGCACACAGAACCGCCGACTCTGCTCCGACGCATTACCGGAGGACATGGCTATGTGAAAGCCGACCGAGCCACAGAACTCTTTCTTGCTGCCTTGTGTGACGTTCTCCTTCCCTTTAACTACGGACCTTCTTCGTGTGCTCCGACAGGCAATATGAGACAGTGCAGAGAAATATCCGTTTATTCCCTGAGCTGTTCCTCAGAGCCAACGCGTAACACCAAAAGTACTGAAGCAAGCCAGGGGAGTTAAAATGGACAGACGTTGGTGAAGTTCCGTAAAAGTTGTCGTTGGCGTTGCTATTTCCAATGCTCTTGTGTTGATTCTCGAGACAACTTCGCTACTTAACAGGAGCATCCAAAGGGACTTATACCTAGAGCTATGCAGTGATTGGCTGGCGCGGGTGTCCTTTCATTATTTCGACTAGCTTGTTAACTCCCCTCAGAGCTCTTTATAGTACACAACCAACTTTACTCCCGCCCACCTCAGGAACAGCCAGACCTCAGAGGAGGCTGTCAACCAGGCACCCGAGATGTGAGTGGAAATAAAAGAACAGTTACATACCCGGTGATGCTACAACTTATAGTCTAGAGTTAAAGGTCTGCGTACTGCCACACACATTGTGCAGGCACAGTGGGGATATTTCCAATGTCAAATGACTCGTGCTCAAATTTGGACATAGGCCTATACATAGACGTGTACACACACATCTATGGGCCTATATACCAATTCTGGGTTGGTCAATTTTTTTTAATCATTAAATAGCCTACATTTGGAGTTTGTTTTGGCCTCAGTTAAGAAACAACTTAACAATAACAGAATAACCGAGGTTTGTTGTTATAGGCTACATATTTCAGAAAGTGTAATTATTGTGTAATATCATCGTTATGATGATGGTAATAATAACAATAGTAGGCCTAGTAGTAGGCCTAGTAGGCTAGTATAAAAAAAAGTAGGAAAAGCTAGAGTAGAGAGGCAAGTAGACCTACAAGTAGCCTATCTGAATGAGTTTGTGTTTGATAGGCCTATATAGGCCTACAGTCTGGACACTATCAAATTGGGCAAAGAAAGAAATAGGCTATGCGATAGGATGAGGAAGTGGCTTGTAAATATACCTTAACAGTGTAGTGTTTGAATGCGGTCATAGTGTATATGGCCTATTACAGTACATAAATATCTTGTCTCATTCAAAGGACACCAAATATATGCATTCCCTAGAAGATAGCGCGTTTTTCTTTCTTCCGAGGCTAACACTAATATTATAGTAGCATACACCCAATTTGATTATGATAGCTGTGACTTGATAACTGTAAATGGAAAATTGTGTCTTCAACTTGCCAAATTCATTTTCCATGGGGGTTCAGATATGCTATCAACACCATATCTCCACTGCCCCACTACAACACACTGGTTCTTTGTGCTCCCATGTTAGACTACATCTCTCACTAAACCTCCCCGACTGGTACACGAGGAGATATCTCAGCTCAGTTTTCAGCACAGCTTTGATTTCACATGTTATCCCGTGTGAGTGACGGAAGCATGCTTTGAGACCGCTTGACCCAGATTTGTGGTTTTCCAAAAGCATAGAAGCTGACGTGAGAAGTCGATATCCTGTTTTCAGGCAACAGCCAGCAGAGCTGGACTGACAGCTGTGTTCATGTTTGCTGCAGTGGCTTGTCTGTGTATGTATGTATGTATGCATGCAGGGAAGCCGACAGAGGCGGCGAGGCTAAAGGGGTCTATTGTCTTGTAGGGGTGTAAAAATAATCGAAATGTATCAATATATTGCGAAATAATCTGACGATTGAATCGAATTGCATCGTATCGTGGGACATTCTTAAGTAGCCTATCGAAAATAGTCCAATCGCTGGCCCCTGCCCAATTCTCTAGCTCCATAACATAATAGAAGAGAAAAAGTAATTGGAAAAAAGTCTAATCAAATCGTATTGTATTGTATCGCGGGGCATTCTGAAGTATCGAAAATAATCGAATCGCATCGAATAATAAGATATCGATATTGAATCGTATCGTCATGGAGGCTGTGATTACACCCCTATTGTTTTGGGTCTAGGGGAAAGAGGGGGGGGGAATTGGTTCCTCATTGCATAGTAAATGTACTGAGGGTGGGGGTGCCTTTTATCTGACTTTGTCCTGGTGGGCCCAACCAAAGCTGCCAGTGTCCCTTTGTGTATGAAACATCAACCATCTACTCCAATACTGAACACAAAACATATTCTCCTTGAGTTTATTTGTTATCCATACAGACACTGCAATGCATTCATTCACATTCCTACTGTAATATTCA
>NC_085861.1:27483167-27493167 GCF_034702125.1 Engraulis encrasicolus | reverse complement strand
GATACATATGAGTGGAAAAATAACATAAAATGCTATATGTAAATAAAGGCATAGTCTGTTAAATTATAAAGGAACGTAATTATGAGTATTCAGCGCTAGGTAAGAAGCTTAAGGGAACCAGCAATGTGTATATAGCTACACGTGTTACATATTGAAAGTTCTTCGAAATAAAACCAAAATAAAATATGGTAACAAGGACATTTCACACTCCTCTTAACTGGTGGCAGGCCATTACATATCCACCTGCTAGACAACAACAGCACTTATCTTCGCCCATGCAGCACCATCTTTTGTTTGTGGGATAGGTCTTCAAAATTGAGTGTCAGTGTTTCTCTTTGTCAGGGGTGTCTCTGTCTCTGTCTCTGTCTCTGTCTCTGTCTCTCTCTCTCTCTCTCTCTCTCTCTCTCTCTCTCTCTCTCTCTCTCTCTCTCTCTCTCTCTCTCTCCCAGGTCTTTTACCATCTGCATTACAAACACAACCTATCACCGATGAGAGACAGGCGTGGAGCATTTGTTTTTGATCACACCCAAGGTAAATATGCCAAACACAACACCATTATGTATTTTAACACATCCGTAACCACTTGAAGGAGAGAAAGAGAGCGAGAGAGAGAGAGAGAGAGAGAGCGAGAGAGAGAGAGAGAGAGAAAGAGAATGGAGAGGTGCCACTGTCTCAAGATCTAATCTTCAAACTGCTACAGTATTTTGCTCCATTGTCACTTGAACTACAGGCATGTCACAAGACTGACATCATAGCGCAATGCCCATCTCGAAATAGACATGAGCGTACAGGCATGCAAGCCACTCTTCACTCTGACTCACTGTCACCCTGCCTGCCTGTCCACAACGCCGCTGAGCCCAGAGTCATGGGAGCAATGCAGTCATGCCTGCTTGCCTGCAAGGATCCCTCTCCTCTCCTCTCCTTCTCTCCTCTCCTTTCCTCTCCTTCTCTCCTCTCTTCTCCTCTCCTCTCCTCTCATCTCCTCTCCTCTCCTTCTCTCCTCTCTCCTTCTCTCCTCTCCTCTCATCTCCTCTCCTCTCCTTCTCTCCTCTCTCTCTCTCTCTCTCTCTCTCTCTCTCTCTCTCTGATCACAAAGGTGAGGATGTATTGTGTGCACTCAGATGTTCAGCAAAATTGTTAATGGCTATACAGTTGTAAAAGAGAAAGCTATTAAGGCCTCTTTCTGAGATGACCAGACAAAAGTCAAGTCTAAGTCTAAGTCTAAGTGCCGTTTGTGTGGTCATATTTGCTGGTAATTTGAAGCCTTCTGCCTGTCTTCAAAATAAAGCTTACAGTACCAGAGATTCTTCAACTTGTTCAGACCTTTGTTTTTTCTTTTCTTTTTTCTATGGTTGATCTGTCCTGTCCTACCCTGGTGTGTGTGTGTGTGTGTGCGTGTGTTCAGTGTTTGGAAGTTACTGTAATCACACATGAGCACCTTCTGTCGAGAGCTAAGTTTAGAACACCCAAATGGCTGACGTGATGATGGATGTTGTGGTGTGGGAAAGGCTAATGTTCAGGCCCTCTCTCTCTCTGACGTGCGAGCCCAGAACATGCGGCACTCGCAGCACGACTGGTATGCAAATCTGTCCTTATACGTACAGCACTCCAGGCCAACTCATGGAGTTCCCACTTCCAACTTGCATGTGCTTGTGCTCTAGTTGCATGATTGGCCTACAGAGGTTATAGTAGAACACGATTCTGACGACGATCTCGACTGGGTTCCCACTTGTGTCGACAGCATTGGCAAGTAAAACTGTGTGCATGAAATTCTCAACTATAATTCTCATCAAGTTCATTCTCCCCACTTCTACATGTGACCACGCTGGCACGCAAGTCTGTTCTTATAGTGTGCTCTGGGCCAATTCATATCATATATCCCACTTCCCACTTCCCACTTGCATGCGCACCAACAGTCTGACTGCAAATGTGTCCTCATAGATAGAGTATTCCAGACCATTTCAGTCAGACGTCTGACTTTCTGCTTTGTAACTACACATGTAACATCCCACTTCCAGTAGTAGTCCAGGCCATACAATAAATCTCCCTACTCTATTTTGAATCATACCGAGTGTCCACTTCCAACATCTGTACACTGTTACTGCCAACTTACAAAGCTCATTTGGACATAAAGTTCGACACTATTTATGAGTGCTCTATGGGATGATAATTTGTTTTTTTAACTTACATGTAGGCCTACACCTTATACCATTCACAAGGTAATTGACCCCTTTCAGCGCAATCACATTTAAATAGTTGGTGTATCTTCTCATTTTGTTTGTTTTGATTTTAAAAAAATGTTTTTGAATAATAAAATTTAAACTTGGACATTGGTCTTGACCTCATTTAAGCCACAGTGAGTATTACAAATACATATACATATAATATTGTTGTTTATTTCTAAATTACGAGGCAGTTTTGAATAGCCAGCAAGTGTATGCACTGATTACGTTTCTGCAGTTATTACTTATTCCTTTGTGACCATATATTCAGTGGTGTGGTGACACAGAGTGCAAACAAGTGATAAAGTCAATCTGATAACGGGCTCATTTATGAAACAACTGTCACTCGCCGACTGCAGTTTTCTCTCCATGACAACCACACAGTTAGTTTATGTGTGTTAGTGGGTGTGTGTGTATGAGAGGGTGGGAGAAGAGGGATCCCTACAGGCAGGCAGGCATGACTGTTAGAGGGCCAGTTGTCCCAGGCCCAGGGAGAGAGGGGGTCCTCATTACATTGTATGCAGGGCTCTATAATGAACACCAGCCAACCAGAAAAATGCTGGTGAGATTTTTAGTTTGACTGCTAGAAAAGACCAACTTACTTGCCATTTTGACCCATTAGTGAGTGTATGTTTGGCTAAGATTAATATCTACAAGCCAGTGTGGCTGGTGATGAAAAAAGTTAATTAAGAACCCTGATTGGGCTTTTTTGCTTTTTTGCTTGTGATGCGGCTTGATCATGTCCTCTTTTGAAAGTCGCTTTGGTTAAAAGCGTCTGCCAAATGCAATGTAATGTAATGTAATGTAATTTAATGATTGTATGTATTGGGAAGTGGTCCCTTTCAGATGCTTTTGTCCTGGGCCCAGTCAAGCCTGTGTGCGGCCCTGCATGTCGTGTGCGTGTGGTGAGTTATTATCTCCTGCCAGGCAGCGTAGCGTACAGTACACAGGGCACAGGCAGGCAGCCTGTTGTTTGGGTCACGGGCGGAGAGGCCTGCGAGGCGACGTCAGCGCGTCTTATCAGGCCTCAGCAGAGCTGCAGGCTGTAAGGGCCCACGGCTGGTGTGGTTGCGCAATAGGGGGCCATTACGGTGCTACACCTGTCGCCCAGGCCCAGCCCTGCACTGACGGCCAGCGCCAGCCAAGAGTTATTGATGAGGGGGAAAAGAGGAACACTCTCAGTCACTCGCTCTTTGTCTCTCTCTGGAAAAGAGGATGCCTCTCTCTCTCTCTCTTTCTCTCTCTCTCTCTCTCTCTCTCTTGCTCTCTCTCTTGCTCTCTCTCTCTTGCTCTCTCTCTCTCTCTCTCTCTCTCTCTCTCTCTCTCTCTCTCTCTCTCTCTCTCTCTCTCTCCCTTTCTCCTGCTGGGTGAAATGTAAACATGGTGATCGTTCCCAACGCCAAGGAGGTGAAGCAGCTGTTTATGACGCAGCTTCATAGCTGGCCTTTAGAACGGCATTCCCTTCCACCCACACACTCTCATACTGTACACACCACACAGCATGTCCGAGGTGAGCTTTATCTCTGTCTCTCTCTCTGTCTCTCTCTCTCTCTCTCTCTCTCTCTTCTCTCGCACACACACACACACACACACACACACACACACACACACACACACACACACACACACACACACACACACA
The DNA here is from genome assembly GCF_034702125.1 of Engraulis encrasicolus. Taxonomy (NCBI): domain Eukaryota; kingdom Metazoa; phylum Chordata; class Actinopteri; order Clupeiformes; family Engraulidae; genus Engraulis; species Engraulis encrasicolus. The sequence goes on along the minus strand of NC_085861.1, from coordinate 27,489,303 downwards.
CACACACACACACACTTCCCCATTCCTGTATATTATAGCACTCTGTCTCACCGCCCTCATCTCTCCTGTAAAGTCCAAGCATTACTAATGAGTAATTACTAGTTATGACAACATTCCCACCGTCTTACTTAACTTAACCGGTTCAACACTCGTTCAATCTCCAACGCACAAAACACCGCCTGACTTCATAGTCAGAAGTGTAGCTTTACAGGATTAGCTTTACATAAGAACCTCGCAATTATTCATTATCACGGGCAGTCGTTATCAACCCAAGACTGATCACCCTTGAGTGGATGACGCATGAAGGCTCCAGTATGAGGAACAGCCGAACCTTCAGTAATCACACCGCTGGCCATTCAGCTGTCAGCCAACTGCAGGCTCTGCGGCCATTTTGACGCTGAGAAATTGTCCCTTGTGTTGTTTATTTTTAGGCCTGCGTCACTCTCATCAGAGAGCTGTCACGGCAGCGCAGTTCCCCTCAGTCACTCTCTGTGGCCTGCTGCTGTGTACAGAACAGTGCAGTGAGCGCGTCCACTGTCCACTGTTCTCACCTGAGACTATCAGTAAGGAACATGCATGGATGAGGCCCATGGTTGAATGAACACTTAGCCCATTAACCCCTTAGCGCAGCACTATGGCTCTCTGTAATGTCATAGCAATGTTGTTATGATGTAGTTAAGCGTTTTTAGCAAGTGAATAGGGTCGTCAGTGACCTCAGTGACCATTTGCTGTTACCAAAATGGCAATGACCATTGTAGTGCATTACCAAAAGTTCTGTGTTATGACGTAGTAGTGTTTCACCGTACAGTAACACTACGGTTGTTAACTTTTCAATGACTATTACAGCATTCCACTGGTGAAACGGTGTGCATTATGGGGCAACAGCACTGTTTTGGAACATGTTTCAACACTCAAAGAGTAAACTGAGCACTAAAGTCGAATGGGAACATATATTTGCAAAAGTGTTAAATTAACACTGCATTTTTTTACTATGTGTCGCTAAATGCACAGGTTGGGCAGAAAGGGACAGAGGGAGGAGATCAGTTTTGAAACCTCCCCACCCCCAAGGCAACCAAGTAAGCGGTTGCTCGAGTTACCAGAGTTCAGCAGCTCAAAGTTCAGCTGTACGGTAGCCGTCTTCACGTTACATAAGAGTGCAATGCATGGCTTGCTGGCAGTGTTGCCAGATGTGTCTGACCAAATCCCGCCCAAAAGATTCTCAAAAACCGCCAAAATGCGCTAAATTCCGCCCAAATTCAACAAATTACATTGACTTCTATGGGCCCAAAACGGCAAAAAAAACGCCAAATGGCCAATTTTTCCCATTTTTGCCCGCCGACGCTCATCCCAAGTAGCCCAATTGGGCGGGCACCCGCCCAATCTGGCAACACTGCTTGCTGGGCCTGGCTGGCAAGGCGAGAGACAGGAAACATGGACGAGAAAGCGAGATGGCTCTCGCATATGGAGCTTGCATGTCCATTGCATAACCTTTACATGTACTGCAGTCTTCACTTTGGCTTCTATGCCACGCTCTATCAAGTCTTTAAATATGAATTGCGGGGGAAAAAACAGATGTGAAGAGTTATTTTTAGACGTCAATTAGTCTGTCTCATTCAAACTAAAAAGTGGCAACACACTCACTCCCCCAAGCATATTGCAATGATATGGTTATGACGGATATAAAATCGAACGTTGAAGTGCTTTTCACTCAGACGCAAGTTGATGAACCTCTGTAACGATTTCTGAAGGTTGAAAAAACCCTATAGGCCTACTTCATGTCGCTTTAAATTCAACAGTGTTAAGTGCGAGCGTGAGTTCATAAAACAAACAGCTCTTGGGTAATGTCCCTTTGTACTGTTTTGAGCAGTAGCTATTGAGAATGCTATCAGAACTTCTAAACTGATCTGAAACTCAAGTATTTGGGTCACTCAATGATAACATTGACTCTTATCGCTTAACACTCCACCCCCACCCCCAATTCAGTGGTTTCTCACCATTCTTGGAGACATGCTTCAGAAAAAAAGTAAAGACAAAAAGCTTTTTTTTCCTTCTTCACTCTGGGTGATTGTTGAGATTTACAGTTTTCTTGTGCAGATCACTGCCGGACTTTTCTTAACCCCTTAAGACATGGCATTATAAATTAGCTGTTGCCAGAATAGCAATGACCAAGTCGTAATGTATTACTTAAGGCCCCGTGCACTGTCATAGTAGTGTAGTACTATAGTAGTTAACTTGCAATGTCTATTACAGCGTGCCACAGGAGGTACGGCGTGCATTAAGGGGCTACTCCATATCTGAGTAAAACTGGACCAACATGCCTCAGCCTATGAATGGCTCATCCTTAAGACTCTCACCTGGAGGAGCTGCAGGTAGGACCATCAGCAGTAGCCTTCATTGCGTAGCACTCATGTAGTAGCAGCAGCCACAGACATTGTACACAGGGAAGCTGATCGGGGTAGACAAAGGGTTCAGTTGTCCCGGGCCCAGGGTCCCCATTATTACTTTGTATGTATTGAGAGGGGTGGCCTTTCAGATGACTGCCCCAGGCCCAGCTAAAATTGTCAGGCCCTGCGGCCCTGGTTGTTTGTATTATTAGTAGAGATGTACAGGATCCAAGATCCGGTTCCGGATCCGGCAGGATAATAGGGTTTTTTCAGACTATCCGGATCCGGTTCCAGGATCCAGGATCCGGTAGCCGAGGCTTTTAAGTCAAAATAGTTTGAGCTAACGTGATAAAAAGGGCCCACGTGTGTGAGTAGGCTATGTGTTTCAACACTTTCGTGGGATCCGGTATCCGATTCCGGATCCGCCAGGATCTTAAGCAGTGGATCCGGTATCCGGCAGGATCCTAAAAATCAGGATCCGGTGCATCTCTAATTATTAGCCGTAGTAACAGTAGTGGTGGCAATAGTAACGAAGTTGAAGGAGAGGACTGTGCACATTCCAGGGAAAGGTGCAGGGCGAAGATCAACTGTAGTTTTCAGAGTGAGGAGTCCGCACACTTAGAATGCTTTTTGTTTAGTTTTATTTTTTCATGGCAGGATAACGTTTCGGCCTCAACAGTCTTCTTCATCTGAGGTCGGAATAGTTGACGTCTTTTAGCGGCATAGCATCCCCATTCACCCCCATTCATTCTGTCTGACTTTTGCCTTCCCGTAACTCACCAGTAATGGCAGTATGAGCCCGGGTTTATGTCTGCAACTTTATTATCATTAGAAAAACTAGAAAATAAATTCAGCAGATGTCATTGATTAGTCGGTACGCAGAGAGTACTCTGGGACCAAATACAACGTAGAAGCTGTTAAATCAACCCTCCGTGTTGAATTATCACTGCTTATTTTTTTTTGACTGTGCCGTGGCTCTTGGCAATGGGTTGCTGTGAACATTATTTTGCATCTAATTCCATTACGGAGTAATAGGCAATATGTGTAGGTGATGATTCGCAGTCGTCCAGGTTATCCAAATGTTTCTGTAAAAAGGGAGTCCTGTTGCTTACAACTTAGATCCTCTGGATTATAGGAGTAACCAGGGGCGGACTAACGCACAAGTTGCAGTCTAGGGCCCCCAACTGCTAAGGCCCCCCCAGTAGGCGAAAGGAATAAAAAAAGCAGAATTTTCACAAGACACTGTATCGAATAAATTAGTGTGTCATCTTTCATGGATTGTCAAATATGGTTAATACCCCACCCCACTAGTTGGCAAATAACCTTTATTCTTGGATCAGAATTATGATGCTGTCTTTGTAGTTTTGCTGCAAAGTTTCTGTTCCGTGGGGGCCTACAGCGACCTGTAGCCCAGGGGCCCCTGGCCATCTTTATCCGGCCTTGGTTGTAACATTAGTCCTGGATCCACTGCTGGCTGGCCGCACGCTGAGATGTGTTGGCTGGGGTGGCTGCACTGCGGATGAGCAAGCCCTCAGGAATGCCACGGACCACAGCCAGCGAGAGCCGAGAGCCGGGGGGAACACGCGCACTTAGCTCTCAGCCTTAATAGGAGCTTTCCCCCCTCCGAGTTATGCAATGGCCACCCCAACTCCCGCTCCGTCCCCAACTCCACACTCTACTGTTTCATCTTTCTTCACTTTAACCTTCACTCTGCCGCTAAGCCCACCACCACCCTCCTCACCCCCTCTTCAGAAAGCCAGATCTATCCACTACCCTTAACCCAACCTTGCTCTCAACCACCCGCCCCCCTTCCCCGTTTCATCTTTTCCGAGACAGACCACCAACCCCCAACACACCCCAACGCTAACCCTACCCCTTTCCCAGAACCTCCGCCCCCCAAAACACCAACCCTACCCTTTACTTCCAACCCAGCCACACACACCGACTCAAGACACCCCCCCCCACCCCCACCCCACCCCCGTCACCACAGCCAGCGCCAGGGAGAAACCAGAGAGGACAACCAAAGACAAGACCGCCAAACTTCTGTCTTCTGTTATGTCTGCCTCTTGGTTAATCCACACACTTAGATTGTGTGGAAAGACTTCTTGAGATTGTTGTCCGCCGAATATGATACGGAGCCTTTCGACAATTATTTGCACGCACACACATTAGACATTAAAAATAATGCGTTAAATATAATAGGAGAGTAATGACAATGATGACTGCAATGCAAAGCCTGTTACTGTACTGTATGTCACATCATATTTTTAGTCCATGCACTATTGTACTCCACTGTACTCCTACACACATCTATAAGAGGCTACATGCAGTATGTCATTTGGTCAGGCGGTCAAAAACATTTGTCTTTTTTTGTAGTGTTTGCATGTGATTAAGGTCTTTTGACCTGGTTTACGTGTTTTGGCAACTAAATCATTTTAAATAATCATCATTATTCTAATGGTCTCAAATGTGTCGCGCTCAGGGTACCTCAGTCATGAAGGAGGAGAGAACACTGGTTACAGGGTAATTACTCCCCCCACCAACCTGGCGGGTCGGGAGTCGAACCGGCAACCTTTAGGCTACAAGTGTGATGCCCTAACCGCTTACCGATGACTGCCCTAATACAACATAAAATACATAAAATAATAATACATAAAAGCCTATTGGTAACTCATTTCAGCGAAGCAGCCCATATCAACAGAACCAGTTGCAATGGGGGGAAAGGTTCTCTGTGCTTAGTTACGTGTATTCATCACGATTGCACTTTTCCAAGCTTGTGTCTGGCAAAAACTGCCTCCACACTGGTGGACCCATAAAAGTCAGCCGGTCAGCAGAGCGGTCGAGTGTGCAGTTGTAAAATCGACACGGCACACTGTCGCTGTCCCAAGCCACCCGACGCCTCTCGTTACAGGTCTTATAGCTCTGGTGCACTGTATGGTATGCATGATGTACAGCAGTACCAGGAAATGAAAAGGTACACTAACACAGCCGAGACACCCCCAACGCACCTCCAAAGAGACACCTCACCTCACCTCACCCAAACACCCCCTCAACTCACCCCCTCAACACCCCCCTAACACCCTCACCTGCAGCACAGGTCCTATAGGTATTGTGTATGGAGGATGCATAAGCCATAACGAACTTAATATGAAATAAAACTAAACTAAACTACTGCAAACAACACAGTCCCACATCTTCCATCTACTCCCCCCCCCCCCCCCCCACACACACACACACCCCTCTCTCTCCCTCCCTCCCTTTCCCCGGGTCACAGTCAGTTATCATCGGGGGAGCAGAGGGGAACTTTGGCAGCCAATACATGCAGTAGAAATTCCCAGATATCATTTCCAGAACTTGTAAGCCATTACCCTATCCCTCACAGAAGCTCTCAAGCAAAGGTGGGGGAGGGGTGACGAGACGGGGGACAGACAGACAGACAGACAGACGAACGGATGGACAGATGGGCAGACAGACGGACAGACAAGCAGACAGATGGACTGACAGAGAACCAGATGGACAGACAGAAAGACAGACAGAAAGAGTATAATGTTCCAGTAGACTAGGTGATTAAGGCTAGGTCATTAAACAGGGAAGGGGGGGCAGAGGGAGGCCATGGGATGAAGGCAGTTTGAATAGTTTCCCCCCAACCTAACCCAGGGCCCCGGACAGCTTTGGCTGTGGCCCAAGATAAAGTCATCTGAAAGACCCCCTCCCACCAAATACATAAAGTGTAATGACGGCCCAATTCTGGG
>NC_085861.1:27390667-27480667 GCF_034702125.1 Engraulis encrasicolus | reverse complement strand
GTCATTTTGCTTTCTTTTTTTGTAGAAGACGTCAGGTAATGCCACTCTTTTGTACAAGCAATGAATGTGATTTTTATTAGATAATGCAGAAAAAAACATTTGACCACCCTGACATCTGCCACTAGAAAAAAATGGCATCACCCAAATGTGGTGTTACTAAAATGGCAATGATCAAGTCATAATGTATAACTGAAGTGTCTGTGGTTAGTTCTAATGCCCCCTGTACACCAAGCGCGAACTACGCGACCTGAGCGGCGGAAGTCATTATGTTTTTGACGATAAAAATCAAGCTAATCGTGAACGAATCGCTATGACACGGTTTGGCGAAAACCAATTGGAACGTTCATATCGACGAATGTCCCAGGCTGTCAAGACAGAGCCGACCCGTTATGTGATTAGTTGATTAAAACATGTCAATGCCGCGTCCAGAGCGAATAAAGCAAATTCATGGTGAAACTCCTTCAACCACCCCAGCTACCTGGGACGTGTAAGTAGCGCCTGGTGTACACGGGGCATAAGTCTGCTAAGTTCTGTGCTAGTTTTTCAAAGACTAGTGAATTGTTCCACTGGCGGAATAGTGCCCGTTACAAGGCTGCACTCTTTCCCAACAGATTTTATTTCTAATTTCCTTCAAGGGTTCACTGTAACTGTTTTTAATCTCCCCCCCACCCAAAAAAATAAAAAAAGTCTTGTTTTTAATTCCAGTGTTTTGCAAGATGCCAAGAGTGGTTTCCCTTCAAAGACTTTAGCTGAGTTCAATCGGGGTACATTTCGGCTAATCTGACATGAAGTTTATTAACATTGTTTTCGGGTCTGTTCAAAGAAGTCTTTTTTTTCCATAAGTGAGACTACCATCAGTGGGGGAAAAATATATCAGATTAACCACCAAAGAACATCATAAGAGCAGCTGTGTTATCGCATGTCAAATATTGAAACGCTTGCTTTACTTTCCATGGAGTTATTATTTGGTCTGGTAAGAAAAGGAAAAACAGGCGTAAAAAAGGTTGGAAAAAATGACTTTGGCTTGGGGTTATCTTTAAGTGCCCATTAGGTAAGGAGTTCAGGCACACTCGCGTTCCTTATCGGGCCCTCTATGATTACCACACAGTGATAAGTACCCTCAGGGGCCACAGACTCCATGTATACACAGCACACACACACACACGCACGCACGCACACACACACACACACACACACACACACACACACACACACACACACACACACACACACACACACACACACACACACACACACACACACACACACACACACACACACACACACACACACACACACACACACAGTCAGCCGTTTCCCAGGGAGACGTCTTCAAATTGAGGAAAACAAAACTCCACTCATTCATTCACTGCCTCTGCCTTTTCCACAAGTATAGCACTGGTCAAACACTTTGTGTAAATCTTTTGAAACCTCACTTCTTTTGGAAGTCTGAGTATGAACGTTCTTTACTCAATAAGAGGATTTTCTGTGAGTTATTGTGAGCTAAAAGCTACCACACCTTGGCCCTCGAGATGAAGGTCGAAGGTCGGAGATACATTTCACTTGAGTTTGCCTCCATTTTTCTCTCTTTTCTCTCTTTTCTCTCTCTCTCTCTCTCTCTCTCTCTCTCTCTCTCTCTCTCTCTCTCTCTCTCTCTCTCTCTCTCTCTCTCTCTCTCTCCCCCCTCTGGCTTTGTTTGCATTCACACTTAATCACTGTCAGTGATCTGAGTAGTAAGCCTCAGTAGCGTGTCCAGCAGAAAAAGAAATAAAAGCTTATTTGATTTCCAGAAATCACTTTTGCAAGCCGTCCAGAGATGAGTGAGGAGGTGTGTGTGTGTGTGTGTGTGTGTGTGTGTGTGTGTGTGTGTGTGTGTGTGTGTGTGTGTGTGTGTGTGTGTGTGTGTGTGTGTGTGTGTGTGTGTGTGGAGGGTTTTTGTGGGGGGGTTAAAGGTTGAAAGTAGAAGCCATCACAGTGCCTCTGGGATGTGGAGCCCACCCGGAGGCGATTTGGGGTAAGTTGGGGACCCAAGCGAAAATTCAAAAGAACAAAACTAGTGTAGTTACAAGTCTGAAACTGTTCTTCACCATCTATAGGCTTGGGGGCCCCAAGCGGCTGCCTGCCTAGCCTGGTGACAAGATGTGCCTCTGAGCCCACCGACAGGTCCTAACAACCCACTGACAGTCCTTACTGGGAGTCCACTGACAGTAGATACTGTGAAGCATTGGTCTGGGGATGAAGGCAGAATAGTGGTAATGATTTAGCATATAACAGGAAAAAAAACGTTATGAAACTCTCTGGGATTTCCACCTCAACACTTCCTGTACAATTAGAGAGAGAAGGCAAGGATGCCTCTGACACGTGTGCACCCATGCCACCCCGGTTTAAACAGGTAAGGCAAGCCATGTGTACAGCCGAAGAACCAAGCTGAGGCAGGTAAGACAAGAGAAGTTAGTCTCCTATACTCCACACTCCACACTCCACACATGGCCAAGTATCTCATTGGCAAGAGTAAGTCTCAAGTCTTTCCAATCAAGTACGAGTCAAGTCGCAGAATCCAGGTCGTCCTCAAGCCAAATCAAGTCTAAGTCTATGTTTTCCCCCCAAATCCTTAAAGGGACACTGTGTAAGATTTGTAGTTGTTTATTTCCAGAATTTATGCTGCCCATTCACTAATGTTACCTTTTTCATGAATACTTACCACCAGCATCAAATTCTAAGTATTCATTATGACTGGAAAAATAGCACTTTTCATACATGAAAAGGGGGATCTTCTCCATGGTCCGCCATTTTGAATTTCTAAAAATAGCCATTTTTAGCTGCAAAAATTACTGTGCTTGGATCATACTAGAAAATATTTGTTTATTACTTAGTAAACTTTCATGTAAACATCGAATTTGGCAAAAGGCAGCCCAGTTTAAATGAGCAGCATAGTTGCAGTACCTTGTTTGACCATTTACTGCACAGTGTCCCTTTAATAAGTATTCTACACTCAATTTTGTGAACTTTTGGTCATAAATTCATGACCTCTCCACACTGCTGTGCATGTCTTCCTTTGCCTGTCGCTTTGGATAGAAGCGTAGACTGATAAATGTATTTAATGTCATTTCAATGATCCATTATGGCAGCAGAGCAAGTGATTTCAGAGAAGACAAGCATTAGTTAGAAAACGTTAGTAAAGCATCCTGAGACTAACCCTTTAGAGTTAGTTTAGTTTGAGTGAGTCAGTCTACCTCCAAGGCTAAGGGAGTGAGCGTGAGTGAAAATAAGACCATTTCCTTTCATCTTAATGAGAATGACAATTTCCTTTTACCTTTTTATTGGAAAATTGGTGATTACATATTCTAATAGGACTAGTACTGGTTAAGGGCAAATCATTCAATTTTCATTCCTTTCACATATTCTTTTTACATACGAATGCAACAAAAAATCCAGAATATTTATACCAGCACGCAAAGTCATTTCAAGCTAAAACTGTCAAGTCACAAGTCCTACGTAGTATTGTCAAGTGAAGTCTCCAGTCATCGAAATTGTGGCTCAAGTCTGACTCGAGTCCAAGGCAGAAGTCATAAGTCCACATCTGGGTTACACTCTACAACAGCAAAGTCTCTCGGCAAAACTTTCTGCTGGTGCATGAGTAATGCCGTCATATTCCATGCCAAACACAACAGTCAAATCAGCATGGCTACCAAAGTATTCATTCTGACAAAACTGTATGAAATAAATCATAAAAGTTAATTTATTCTCGACATTTTAATGTATACTACACCTTCAAACTTGAATTAGTGTTTATTGTTGGACGTGTATTCATTGGAATATGTGTCCCTTTGACTTTTATCACTGACGTTGATGTTAATGCATTTTTAAGTTGGGCAATATTTAATCAAGTCTGCCATCGGTATATCGGATATTCATAACATAAACACACTTGTATGATATTTTTCAAGTCATAAATGGAACCATATTTCACGTTGGCAGAAGACGTCCTTTGAGTCCCCCAGTCCTTGCCAAACACAACACGTGTAAAACTGTGTCTCCTTTTTCCTACCCATATGGATCTGATATATTTGGGGGAAAAAAATAAGGTCCAACAGGAATATCAAATGAATTCCATCACGAATATGTTTTTCCAGACACAGGCTCATGCAAAACGTATTGAAATGGTGGCTGGCCTCGGCCTGGCTGCTCCTCTCTGGCGTGGGTATATATAAAATGGAAGTCACAGTGGCACAAGGCTGAAAGTCTGAAGTGTGTGTTTTTTGGAGGAGCAGTGGTGCCTCAACAAATGACAGGAAACACAAGAGTTTGCAAAACTGCTGAGCGCAGGCCAAGCCTGCACCTTCCCTGATCTTGGGACAGGATGCCACCTCTAACCTCGAGACAGTAAATTCTGACCACACAAAAGTCCACACATCACACAGAGGTGTGTGGGCTTTTGTGTGGTCAGAATTTACTGTGTGTGTGTGTGTGTGTGTGTGTGTGTGTGTGTGTGTGTGTGTGTGTGTGTGTGTGTGTGTGTGTGTGTGTGTGTGTGTGTGTGTGTGTGTGTGTGTGTGTGTGTGTGTGTGTGCGTGAATGTGTGTGTGTGTGTGTGTGTGTGTGTGTGTGTGTGTGTGTGTGTGTGTGTGTGTGTGTGTGTGTGTGTGTGTGTGGTCTCTGTGAACTTTGATCTAGACAGCTATTTGCCACTGGACCATGAACGGGTTAAAAAGGCAAGAACGAGGGGAAAAAGAGCAACAAACTGGCAAAAAAAACCCTCTGTGTGATGTCAGTGGCATTCACAGAAGAAGACTGCCATTGATTTTTACTAGAGCGTTAGAAAGAGAGATTCTTAGTAAGAGAGACGAATACTTCAATTAAATGTTCTACACATCAAATATCTAGATTCTAGGTTGTGCATAAAATTCACAACAGTGACAGCCACAAAGAAATCACATCAAGACGTGAAATAGATGAAACAAATGAAAACAGAGTAGAGGGAAACATTCCCACCACGGCAGCAAAATCGGACATGCCAGCAGGCCTGCCACAACAGGTAGGCAAATTAGGCAATTGCCAAGGGCCCCTGGACTAAAGGGGGCCCTTGATAATGACTGCCAGTGTATTCAAATAACAGCAATGGCGATTTTGTCAGCAGCATTTTCCTACATTCTATGACTAAAAAGTGTAATCACACTGTTATTGAAATCCCCTACCATAGGGTTGCCTAATTGTTTGGAGAGGGGCTGGTAAAGGGGGTGGCATGCCCATGTCCCCTCTGACTAGGACCCCCAAACACCTTGACACGGCCCTGCATGCCAGTGCCCACTCCTGCTGTGGCTGGCAGCTAAGCTCTCCTCCTCCCCATCTGTTTCCTCTGTGCTTTTCTCCCAAGATGCATTCCATACGCTAATAAAACATAGATGGATGCCCTCAGCCTCCTCCTCTGATGACACGACATGCGGCCTGATTTAAGGCCTACAGCCTGGGCTGTGGAGTCAGTGGGAGAATTTCATCATGCTGCACAGCATATGTGCTTAAACTCAAACTTTATCAGTCATTTTTATCTTCTTGATTTTCATTTCTTGTTTTTCTTTCGCTTTTTCTTCTTCTTCTTCTTCTTCTTCTTCTTCTTCTTCTTCTTCTTCTTCTTCTTCTTCTTCTTCTTCTTCTTTTTCTTCTTCTTCTTCTTCTTCTTCTTCTTCTTCTTCTTCCCACATCTAAGGGGCTACTCAGTCCAACTGCCCTTTACTGTGATCCACCAATAACCATTCATTGCTGATTGCCATCCCACATCAATTTTTGTCACAGGACAACAAACGTAGATGCACAGAAACAAATATGGGGGTTTTCATCCTCATTCAAGGCTGCTGGGCTGGCTCTACCTTGACCTAGGCCAGTGGTTTCAAACCTTTTTTTCTTAAAGCACCCCCTCACAGTGCCCAAGACAAGCCGTGTACTTCTACTACATGTGTACTGTAAACGCACTAAAAAGTGATTTAAGCGATTAATTACAATGGTTCTTGCTCAAGACATTGTACAATGCCTTAATGACTACAAGGCTACAAGGGGGCGAACATGTCTTAATTTGGTCTTGATTTGGACTAATTCTAATGTTTGCAAGGAGCATTTTAGTCACAACCTCAATGCAAACAAAAGCCGCGCCCCCCCTCAATCTCTGTCACGCCCCAGGTTAAGAACCACTGTTCTATGACACCTGACCCGTTTGTCCAGCCCCTGATGGCTTCCCTGTCACCATGTGAAGAATGCATGCATGTCAGGTATCTCCAACTGCCCTGTTGGTCATTGTGATGGAGTGACCATCACTAGGGTTGTGGGTGTGTTCTGACTAACATGCCAACGAGCCTGACTCTTTGGTGTAGCGGTCAGAGCCCCGGTTTACTACACCAGAAGGTATGGGTTCGAGTCCCAGCTGGGCAACTCTACTCCCCTTCGCTACAAATGGTGTCAGAAGTGGGATGGTACCATAGAGGTAGAAAATAACACTAGAGAGGACCCCGCCCCCCTTTTTACGGCACTCTGTAGCGGCCATTATCTGTAGGTAGATCAGAGAAATGGAAATTAACGGAGAACGAGGCTCACCTCTGTCAAAAATGGCTTAATCATGTGAAAATGTCCATCAACACACTATACAAGGACAATAGTTGAAGTGTGTTGCTAACTATGTTCATAAAATATATTATTTGATTTTTAAATGTATTTTATCGACTCATATGATTTAAGTAGATATTTAGCCTGACATTTCAAATCTGGTCTTTGATTAAAGTGTTTCTTCATATTTACACAGTTTTAGTTAATTTCTTTACAGGGGTGGGCGTGTTCTCCATTGACTTGCATTGCCTGAAGTTACCTACACTACCTACGGAAGTTGGGAAGCTCCAGCTGCCATTTCCCAGTGCTGTCGCAAATTGGTGCGTCCTCTCTAGTGTTATTTTCTACCTCTATGGATGGTACCGTGAGGCCATTGGAAGCGTACCCATTGTGTGTGAGCCATAATTCCATGTGAGGGACCCCCAGGATTGGTGACCCCAGTGATGGGTGAAGCATTGATGACGGGGCACACTGGATGGGAGAAGCATGATGGGCAGTTGCGTGAAGGACACCATGAGTGTGTGAAGCGCACGGGTGCGCTTCCCGAAGTGGAAGGCAGTGTGATGGAGTGACCATCACTAGGGTTATGGGTGTGTTCTGACTAACATGCCAACGAGCCTAACTCTTTGGTGTAGCGGTCAGAGCCCCGGTTTACTACACCAGAAGGTCTGGGTTCGAGTCCCAGCTGGGCAACTCTACTCCCCTTCGCTACAGTCATCACTCAGTGAGGAAGCATATGGGGGCGAAAGGGCCACTATCATCATATTTGAATTTTTCATAACAAGAGGGCCAGAATGTGTTCTAACATGTCGGTAAATAAGGCTTGCAATATTATGACGTGGTAATGTTGTAATGAAGCCTATTTCTGCAAAACAGCAGATCTGTGAGTGATGCAACTGTACTGTCCACTCCTAATTACCTAACAGTATAACTTCTACCGTACCGTATAAGTGCAACGTGCCTCCTCCTTTACGTGCAGTATATGTACTCAGTGTAGAGTTGCAAGCTTGGTGGCACACCTTTGCATATTGTCACAAAACAACAAATGCATGGATGCTCAACAAACATACATCGGGATTTTGTCTCCATTAAGGCCTAAATGGACCCAGGACATCATGTGAGCAGGGGTGTCGTTCAGGGGGGTAAAGTGTGACTGAGTCACCAGGGCCCCATGTATATAGGGGTCCCACACACAGTCCGATTTACAAACAGATCTATTGCCCAACTTAAAAATGCATTAACATCAACGTCAGTGATAAAAGTCAAAGGGACACATATTCCAATGAATACACGTCCAACAATAAACACTAATTCAAGTTTGAAGGTGTAGTATACATTAAAATGTCGAGAATAAATTAACTTTTATGATTTATTTCATACAGTTTTGTCAGAATGAATTCTTTGGTAGCCATGCTGATTTGACCTGCTCTACTCTTTCAGATGAAGACATATGGAAGGCAAAAGGCCATGTTTTTATAACAAGAATGACCAAGTTGCAATCTGTTAGTAAATCATTCCTGTATATTATGGTGGTAATGTTGCAAGCCTTTCCCTGCAAACAGCTAAGTATTTCACAGGTATATGGGGCAATTCTACTGCCCACTCCTGATTACCTAACAGTAGCTATGTTACTCCTAACTGCACTGTACTTAACACTCTATGTGCTCAGTCTACAGTAGTAAGCTCAGTGACACACCTTTGCATAGGCCACCACTAATCTGCGACCTGCCAGACCAGTGATCCAATTACTAATGGAAGAGGGAAGTGTGTTTGGTGTGTGTGTGTGTGTGTGTGTGTGTGTGTGTGTGTGTGTGTGTGTGTGTGTGTGTGTGTGTGTGTGTGTGTGTGTGTGTGTGTGTGTGTGTGTGTGTGTGCGTGTGTGCGTGTGTGCGTGTGTGTGTGTGTGTGTGTGGAGAGGGAGGGGTCTGAGTTGTAGCGTAGCCGCCTTTCTCATCGTGTCCATCCTGGCCTATTGGGCTTACCTTTGGTCCACATTCACTACACTCTCCCTGCCACTGGGGCAAAAAAGATTCTGCACACTGTCAATTCCACCAGAAAGCTTTAATACAATGTTTCAGTCATCCAAACTTCTTTAGGTAAGCCTGGCTGACCGAAACGCTGACCAGGAAATGAAAAGGAATGACAGTAGGGCAGGGGTGGGGAACCTACATACGTGTCGAGGGCCACTTATGGCCTTGCAGGGCGTCTTATCCGGCCCACAATGTCATTTTTGTAAAGGTATCTTAGAAATTGCATTTGCAGGGGGCGCCGTGGCGCAGCAGGCTGAGCCCCCCACATTTGGGCTTTCGTGTCCCATGGGGACCCCGGTTCGAGTCCGGACGGGGTCATTTCTCAATCCCACCCCATCTCTCTCTCCCACTCATTTCCTGTCAGCATCTCATACCATCCTGTCAATAAAGGCATAAAAAGCCCCTAAAAAGAAAAAAGAAAAGAAATTGCCTTTGCAAACAACTGAGTTGTATTTCAGGGGACCTATAGAAGGTGGGGTCTGTTGTAAAGGTGGCCACCTTCAATATAGGCCTAAAGTGCAGGAGGAAATCCTGGCTTGTGTTCATAGTATGGCCCTTGGAGGACTTTTACAGCCCTTGGAGGAATTTAAAGTGGGCCCCTTGTATGAAAAAGGTGCCCCATCCCTGCACTAGTGCAACACAGTCAGTGGAATACAGACAGCTGCTCTCATATTTAGGCAAGCAATGCAGGCACAGCACTCAGAAAATTTGACTGTTGATTCTGCTTGCTTTTTGATAACACCCATTAAGAACAGAATCTAGAGATAAACAGAGACACATGAAATATTAGGAAAATAATTCAGCCATTTGTTTGTTTGTTTGATTGATTGATTGATTGAATGATTCTTTCTTTCTTTCTTTCTTTCTTTCTTTCTTTCTTTCTTTCTTTCTTTCTTTCTTTCTTTCTTTCTTTCTTTCTTTCTTACTTACTTTCTTCTTACTTATGCTAGACCCAGCCACTATAGACCTTACGCATCTAAGAATCCTGGTCCTAACCTACGTTGACCTTATGACTCTACAATCTCCTTCTATCTCTTCTTCCTCTGCCTTCCTGCTATCTCTGCCTCTCCTCTCTTCCTCTCCTTTTAAATCCATCTCTAACAATTATGTTTTTTTTCTCATTTGTTAAGCACTTTGATTTGCATCCCTTGTATGATACAGTGCTATACAAATACAATTATTATTATTATTATTATTATTATTCTTTCAGCCAGATAAGCCTATCAAGGCTTCTTCTTGAGGGGGCCTGATTGGCCAGAGGATGAGGAAACAGGCCCACACCAGTCCACCTGTGGCAATGCATGTGGTGTAGAATTCATCTTACCTGTACTGTATTTACTATCAAAGAACCACAACTACAGTGGCCATCTGTTCTCTTTGACATAACAATGTGCACATCATTGAAGACTGTTAAAAAATACGGAGATCGTTTAGCTATGGTAGTGCATGCTCCTGCAGATGTGTCTTACGCCAACACACAGGGAAGCCGACAGGGCAGTGGGGGATGACAAACGGGTCAGTTGTCCTGGGCACAGAGAAAAGTGGGCGCAGGAATTGGGTCCTTATTACATCAGTATGTGTTGAGGTGGGGGCCCTTTCAGATGGCTTTGTCCCACGTCTGGCAAAAGCTGTATGCAGCCCTGCCAACATATGTTTCCATGAGAGTTGGGCGAGAGAAGTATGGTATGCTTATTTCCTGGACCCGTTTGAGTTCAATACCTTTCCTTTCCAATAACTATAACAAAGTAGAAAAAAGGACAGGAAGAAATTCCATACTTTAGATTTTCTTTTACTTAAGACAAGTAAAAGTTTTATCTATTACCTGACATGTTTCGACGGTATTCCTTCCGTCTTCATCGGAGGGTCACTGGGATGTTGATGTGTGACGTGCTAAGAGGACAACTCTAACAGCAGGAGGTGTGACCAACCTGTCATTGTTGTCAGGGAGGTCACACATTCACAACATCAGCTGATTTTAAAGCACGTCACACATCAACATCCCATTGACCCTCTGATGAAAACGGAATCGATCCCGTCGAAACATGTCAGGTAAAAGGTAAAACTTTAACATGTCTTAATCTAATGTGTTGAGTTGAACAGTTAGACATAATGCACGTAATACTAGCCTATAGGAAGAAATTCCATTCTATTCATTCCTTCATATCCCCAATCCATGTGATGCACTGAGCTCTCTCCTCTCTTTGTTATGACACACTCTGACACTCTGTGGTGAAACACACAGGGGATGCTCACTGATGGATGTGCACCTCTCTTGTGCCAACAACAGATCCCACTGTCCTCACCAGTTTGTCCAGACGTCCAGCATCTCTCTTCCTAATGCTCCCGCCCCAGCATGCCACTGCATAAGAAAGCACACTGGCACAGACACAGTTTGGAAAACAACGGGTTGTTCCCATCAACAATCTTCCGATGTGTCATTGATCGGGGTCAGAATAAATAGGCCCTATCGACATTTAATCTCACATTTTCAAATCAGGAAGTGCATTATGGGTAACAAAGCACCCCATTGGACTAGGAAATTCACATTATGGGTAAGAGCGGCATCACTGTCTGTTCACCTTGGATGCACTGCCTTAATGGCTGTTAAACTGACTCTCCAAATGAGAGTAAACAGGTGACTCTGGAATGCTGGGAGGAGGACTATTCTATTTCGTGGGGGTTTCACTGACCTGCTATTTTAGTTTCTAACTGGGCTACAGCGCTGCAGTTGCAAAATGAATGGATCATTTTACACCATTATGTAATGTACAATTGTAGTCCCGGGGTGCTTTGCTTAGTGTGCATTACCATCACAGGTGATAGTAGGCCTAGTTATAGTATTAGTGGATACATCAGTTCTAAGTCCTACTGCTTTCGAGGCCTGGGCCTGAACCCTGACTATTCTGACTATGTAGCTATGTTTACATTGTTATGTTGGGGTTGGATTTTTGAGTCTATATTGTCATGATTAGTGCACATTGATGGCTATCACGGAACTTTGACCTTTACATATGGTTTTGACTAAAATACCTGGCTCCTTTATGTAGAAATATATGTAACCAGTGGTCCTATTTGGACGGAGGCAACAGGTGCAGAGGTTTCCATTCATTTGGCATGATGCCTGTGGGTTGACAGGGCAGGCACTAGGACCCAGTGGAAACCTGAGTGATGAAGGCACATCCCTTTCTGGTGTATAAATGTCATTAAGCAATTGCACCTGCGAGACGCCAGGCCCTGACTCACCTGGGCTTGCTGGAGCCTTCTGGCTGGTATTTTGTGTGGCTGCTGTGGGTTTGCGTGTGGACCCCTTGGTCGTTGCTGGTGCTGGGCACCTGATAAGTGAAGCTTCCTCCTGTGTCTGACTTCAACGTGGGGATGTGCCTTACTCCTGACCAGCTTTGCCATGCCCTTGGAGGTCTAAGGCACGTTTAGCAGCGTGCTGGGCATGTCATTGAGGGTGGGGGGATGCCACAGTCTTTCCTGGGTTTTTGTTTTGTTTGTCTTTGGTTTCTTGTTTACGAGCTCTGTTAAGATTGAGTGTTGTAGTGAGTGACCGAGGCATTGGCCTATCGTGAGATACTGTGATCTGGAGTTGCAGGCCCACCTGGCATGGTTCAATTGTCTGAGATGGCATAGTGATTTGTACAGCATAATTGAGGCACCTCTGCATTGTGAACACCCTTTACTAACCATGGTGTGCAGTGATCTTCCTTATTGATTTGCTTTGATTTATTTTAGTTGCCTTTCCATATTTTGTTATTTTGTTTGCTGTGTCAAACCTTGCTTTCACAAAGTAGAGTGTGTTTCTCCAATAATATAACTAGCTCATCGGCCACCCAGTACCATTGTTCCTCAGCTGTACCTGGCTGGCACCTTGCTTCTCAGCTTGATTAACGAACGTTGTCTGTATGCCAATGGAACTGTGAGGTGTATCCACTCCTGTCTGTCCTAACACAAGTTTTATATATTGAAGTATCACATATCAAAAGAGAAGAATAAAATAAATGAATGTATTGCAACAACTGTGTCCTCCAGCTCATTCCGAACCTGTCGGGGAAAGAGTGTGATTTTATAATTCCTAGGTTGTCTCGCCTTATAATGAGACTGGCGTAGTCACTTTTCAATATATCTAATCAAATGGCTTGATCAGTGTACCTCCACTCGGTTACATATACAAAGGAGACAGTTGTCCCGGGCCCAGGGAAAGTGGGGGGGCAGAATTGGGATCTCATTACATTGTTGGGTGGGGAGGGCCTTTTAGATGACTTTGTCCTGCCCGGCCTAAGCTGTCGTTAGCATTGTTTGACACAAATGTGAACCAATGCCACTGAACACCACTGCATGTTGAAATTGAAATGGATGAAATTTCGCTTTACCCATGCTACATAGTCAGAGTAACATACTGTATTATGAAACTTCCTTGAACTCAATACTTACTTTTACCATCAACAGAACATTTTAGAACCATTAAAAGACGTGTTTGCTTGGGAGTTTATGGCAAGTGATACCATATGGCCTAAATTCAGATAGAAATACGTCTATGAAGCGTATTTCTCATAGGTGAAGCAGAGACAGGTAGGCACACATGTGCAGAGCTCATCATGGGTCTACCAGTGTCAAACATGTGATAAATGTGCATATCTGTGATTTGTTTTGTTCATAAACAAGTTAATGTTGTTTCCTGCTCTTGATACTCACAAACTGCTCTCTCTCTCTCTCTGTCTCTGTCTCTGTCTCTGTCTGTCTCTCTCTCTCTTTCTCCCTCTCTCTCTGTGCGTGTGCGTGTGCTTGTACGTGTGCTGTGCATGCGCTTGCATGCTTGTGTGTTTGTGTGTGAAGGGGAGAAAAGTGGGGGAGAGAGAGAGAGAGAGAGAGAGAGAGAGAGAGAAAGAGGGAGAGAGAAAGAGGGAGAGGGAGATACAAAAAAGACAAAAGAAGAAAAACAACATGCCCCTCCTATAAATCTTTGGACTTTCTACTGACGCATGACCTGCGGCTAAATCAATCGCCCACGGTATTAGATCTCAGTAATGGCACACTGACCAGGAGAAGAGAAGAGAAGAGAAGAGAAAAGAAAAGAAAAGAAAAGAAGAGAAGAGAAGAGAAGAGAAGAGAAGAGAAGAGAAGAGAAGAGAAGAGAAGAGAAAAGAAGAGAAGAGAAGAGAAGAGAAGAGAAGAGAAGAGAAGAGAAAAGAAGAGAAGAGAAGAGAAAAGATAGAAAAAGACAAGACAAGAAATGAAAAGAACAGAACAGAAGATGTGGGAAGAGGAGAGGAGCAGTGTAAAGGGACGGACGCTTTGATGCTGTGCCCTGCCCTGCTGCCCTGGCCTCTTCTCCTTCTTCCCTCTCCCTCTCTCTCTCTCTCTCTCTCTCTCTCTCTCTCTCTCTCTCCTCCATCTGACCCGCATTACAGAACTATGGCTTGGCCTCCACCACACCCCACCATCACCCACTGCTCAACCTCACATCTGCTTGTTAAAAAGGAAGAAGCAAACCCTGAAGCTGCCCTTCTGACACTACCGCTGAACCTGTCTGCTAACACACGCACGCATGCACATACGCACACACGCACGTACGCACGCACGCGCACGCACACACACACACACACACACACACACACACACACACGCACGCACACACACACGCACACACACACTAAAACTTTCAGTGTTCATCTTTGATGCATTACCTTTTCATTCCATTCACTCCAAAGCAAGCAAGCAAAGCAAGTGAACACACAGACACTCCAACCTGCAAAAGCACGTAGATTTGCCCATTTAGAGTTTCCTGATGAAATGCTGTTCCATCTCTGAGATGAGAATTGAAACCTTCTTGTCGTGACTTACTTGATAACTGGACCTATGGCCTCAATCAGAGAGACCAATGCATCACAATCCTTCTTTCAAGATATGCAATGCTTTGTCTTTGTTCGATTTCCAAATTGAGCGCAGGTCATTGTCTTTACAGGACACGCTTTGGCAAGAGGTTTGTTCCAACATGGAGCTTCTACAAAAAAAGAAAAGAAAAAAACAGCTCTGCCACTGCTCAGCTTCTGAGATCAGACACATTTGTGTGCACAATCAAGATGGAAAGATCACAATAGGGTTTGATGGGTTGAGGGTTGTTTTGTATTCTTGACAAATCAAAATATATTTGGAAATTAAAAAAAAGTATATTAGACATAACGAAATGTGAGTTATAACCAGCGAATACAATGTCCCTAGCTCAACTCCCATGAAAGAAAAAGACAAGGTAGGAAGATACCTGTGAACATTTTATTGTACAGAACGGATATTTGTTTGTTGCAAGCCGATGTGGTTGCCTGAGTCAGAATAATTGAGACGAAACTTTGATATGATCATAAAGTAAAAGGGTTATTGTTTTACAGTGTGGGGATTCCCAAACAACCCGACTATATAGTCCCACTTGAAATAAATTCAAAGCTTTGTTTATGTAGTGGCCAGGTTTACAAGTCATTAATTAAATAGCGGGGGCGGATATACATGTGATGGTAAGGACTGAGCCAAATGAAAGAGTCTGATTGCACCGCTGTCTGGGATCTCAACCCTTGATCTCTCCACAGCAAAAGCATCAAATACACATTCTCTCTCTCTCTCTCTCTCTCTCTCTCTCTCTCTCTCTCTCTCTCTCTCTCTCTCTCTCTCTCTCTCTCTCTCTCTCTCTCTCTCTCTCTCTCTCACACACACACACACACACACACACACACACACACACACACACACACACACACACACACACACACACACACACACACACAGAGAGAAAGAGAGAGAGAAAGAGAGAGAGAGAGAGAACAGCAAAGCACAGCTGGTATTGGGACCAGATGCAATGCATGGACACGGATAAATGAGAGGAAAAGTCAGAGTCAAAGAGAGAGAGAGCGAAAGCAAGAGAGAGAGAGAGAGCGGCAGAGGCAGAGGCATCCTGTACCGGACCCATGTGCTTGTAAATCAAGCACCTACGGGCCTGGCTTCTGAGGAGCACGCTAAAGAGCAGGGCCTATGCCATTGTAACCTTGACTTGATCAAACCGAGGCGTGAGGAGCCACCTTTTGAAGTCCGGCCTTATAAAATATAAAATATTTACAAGAGGCCTGTTAATCTCATATTTCCACAGCCGGCGGGCTCCTTCAGGTTTCATATAGTTCTCCCTCTCTTTCTTTTTAACCAGTCCAAGGTGCCTATTCGAACCAGGAATCACATCATTGCTATGTCACTTTTCCGCCTTCACAAATTTTTCAAATGGATTCAGAGTTCACTATAAATGGATATTACATACACTAGATGTGAGATCAGACAACTCGAGATCAAAGTTGCTGAAGTGGCTTGTGAGAAGGGACTTTATTGTAATAGGTATGCATGTACCGTATGTGGAATTTTGTAACAGGAGTGGAACTGGAAGTGCATGTTGTTTTATTGCTGTCAATCGAGGATGGCCTGAGGTTTTTGTATTAATGGTTGTGTGTGTGTGTGTGTGTGTGTGTGTGTGTGTGTGTGTGTGTGTGTGTGTGTGTGTGTGTGTGTGTGTGTGTGTGTGTGTGTGTGTGTGTGTGTGTGTGTGTGTGTGTGTGTGTGAGGGAGAGAGAGAGTTGGGGTTTCGCACGTTGCGCGTGTGCACGTTTTTCCCATCTGGCAAAGGTTAGCTTAGGTTGTGCGAAGCCGTTAAGTAACACAAAAGTCGTTGATCAAGACTGCTGATCTAAAACTATAGCTGGCATCAGCACAATTTCCTCCGCCGTTTCCGGTTTACGCATGCTTTTACAGGGACAAAGGTGCTCGATCAGGGAAACGCGGTTAGGCCGCAGCCTATATGATGAGGGGGTATAATGGCTGCTCGACACCAGACATAGACATGTTGGATTGGATCGCGGGAGGATGTGGTTTGAAGCTCAGACGCTATCGCTCCCATCAAGCAGTTTGCCTGAAATTAAATCTGCGCCACTAATGAACGCTCTCTCTCCAGGCTCCCCGCTGTTTCCCTTATATGCACATAGTGCGAAACAATACGTATTTTCATGTGAACAAGCCTTTGGGCCGGATGATACACAATATTCTGGGGTGTCACAACAGCTTAATTATACATAGGGTTAATTATAGGTTTTAGATAAAGCTGTCAGTTGTCAACCATCAAGGCGTGAAAAAGTCTCGGAATGTGTTCAGGGCACAATACCTCAAATACTATGTCTACACATACATGCACTACATGTGCACATGCTCTCTCTCACACACCCACACACACAGACACAGACACTGAGACACTGGCACAAACACAGAGAGAGAGAGAGAGAGAGAGAGAGAGAGAGAGAGAGAGAGAGAGAGAGAGAGAGAGAGCGAGAGAGAGCGAGAGAGAGCGTGCAGCATATCAACCACTGGTATGTAAACATGGTATTATATAATTATTCATAATTTATGACAATATAAACATGTGCAGATATTGCCAGTAGTTATGTGTGGTCTGTGGACTTCACACATGTTGAGATAGCTCAGGTAGTGGAATCCAGAAAATAAGAGACATGCTGGATTTAGATCATGATGCTTCTAAAAGTGACAGAGAGGGAAGACATGTATTTATTCTTAGCACAAGTTAATTTGCACATCTGTTAGCACATCTTTAAGCTCCAATTGGTCAGCCTATACATTTTCAAGGTGTTTTAATGAACCACAATGGCCATGCTGCTTTAGTACTGTTGAAACAAACAAACAAACAAAGAAAAAACCAAACAAAAAGCATGTCATAGTTTGACAATGCCTATCACCTGTATTGTTATGTAATGTTGTTTTATTGCCGGTCAATATAACCAGGGCCACTGACAGCTTTGGCTGGGCCCAAGACAAAATCATTCATAAGCAGCGAATCCTGATTTAGTTGAATTTGCCTTCAACCTTCAGACGAGTCCAGCCCCACAATGTAGGTTTGGAAACCTGATTTTATTCCGCATCCAACCTTGCTCTTGACTTTACCACAGAGACAACCTCAGCAATGTCATTCTGGTAATAACAATTACACAAAAAGTGCTGCCGGTAAGAGAGTCGTGACTGAATTTCAATGTGCCCCCCTTGAGATGCCCCCCCCCTCCACACACACAATAATTACCCCCTTTTTAATTAACGAGTGAAACTTGTTGGAGCAAGGACGCAAATCATGCCTCCCCGCCTCTCTCTGAGTGGTTGTAGGTCTGAAAAGAGGATTGTTGAGAATGCTTTTTCGAGGTGAGTAATATTATCTCAGTGGGTTAATAGACTGACTCTGACTCTGGTTTTTTTCTTCCTTCTGAAGCTCTGACAGACTGGGAGAGATAAGAGATGATTGCGCAACACTCAACACGCCTTTGGTCTCTCCTCCGCTCAACACGCCTTTGGTCTCTCCTCCGTCGTGCACAAAATCACTATCCAGGTTCAAAGTTGGAGAGGGACAAGTAGCTGCAGAAAATGTATGGCTTTGTTTAATAACAGCATGTGTCTACTGTACTGGGTGTTGCCATGGAAAAGCCAATTTCAAATGGAAAAGGTTGGTACCTGAGTAGAGGGTAAATACTTTTCGGCAAGTTTTTTGTCTTATTTTGAAATCCATGATTGTTTCTGTACCTGCATAAAAAGAAGCACGGCTGACACATAATATTAATTTGCAATGATGACTTGCAAAAGTCACTCAAGGGACAAGTCAGCAACAAGGCAAAACAGCTGATTCATTTATGATAGGTCAATGTCTTCCCAAATGATGACAACAGTGCTGTCAGTCATAAACTAAACAAACACACACACACACACACACACACACACACACACACACACACACACACACACACACACACACACACACACACACACACACACACACACACACACACACACACACACACACACACATATAGATCGTACCTGACTGTGTAGAGGACAGACAACTCCAGTGAACTCTGGTTGTGTGAAGATAGAAAATGATCAGACGCTGGCCGCAAGTCACACACACACACACACACACACACACACACACACACACACACACACACACACACACACACACACACACACACACACACAGAGAGAGAGAGAGAGAGAGAGAGAGAGAGAGAGAGAGAGAGAGAGAGGAGAAAGAAAGAAAGAAAGAAAGAAAGAAAGAAAGAAAGAAAGAAAGAAAGAAAGAAAGAAAGAAAGAAAGAAAGAAAGAAAGAAAGAAAAAGATAGGACCGTATCTCCAAGTCGGTTTAATGGATGGCGCTTGAACAGATCAAGATGAATACCCCTCCCTCTTCCCTCTCATCCCTTTCACAAAAGCCAAGTCCTGGCACATTTACAACCTGCAAACCAACCAGACACTTTGTCACTCTTTCCATCTGGTAACTCACTGTCAGCCAGACCCTAAGAGTATAGTCTACAAAAGACACGGTACGGGAAAAGAGAGTGGACGTCTGGGAAGCAGGCCAACTACATTATTCACTTAAGAAGTACGAAATGGTGTCATGTCGTGCTACAGCATAACCCATGCTGCCAGAATGAGCAGCGGGGTGGCATGGCATGGCATGGCTCTTGGGTTGAAATTAGGCTCAGAGTGCCCGCCTGTTGTGGGCACCAGTGAATGAACAGGCTCCGCCGCATCACGTGTGCAGAGCCACTTTTGCCAATAACTAGACCAGGGCCTTGCCCAGGGCCCCCCATCAGCCCCTCCATTGGAAAAGTCAACACAAATAATTAGTGCTGCACCGATACCGATACCGATACCAGTATCGGTATCGGCCCGGATCGGCACTATAATGGTGGTATCGGTATCGGTATCGGTATCGGCGAGTACCAACAAATAGGGCACCGATACCATTTACAGATGCTTGTATGACACCTTAACGCTGTCTTGAACTTAGTTATTTCATAGAGGTATTTAAAAAGTATCCTATAAAAAGTTCTGCTGGATTCACTTTGTATTAGTCTTTTTCCTGTTACTCAAAGGTAGGCAGCAGCCTGACAAAGCCATGCAATGTTTTACATCCAAGTAGCTATGCAGCCCTTTATATATAGATGTACATTTCAAATAGGGTGGTATCGGTATCGGCTGATACTGCACAGCCAGGAATCGGATATCGGTATCGGGGCCAAAAAATGGTATCGATGTAACACTACAAATGATTCAAGAGGGCCCCATGACTATTTTTTTTCCCAAGGGCCCCCAAATGGGTACAACCGCCCAGCGGTGTAGTCTACTTTTTTGAAGTGGGTATACTGTATATTCAAGCATTTTTGGAAGTGGGTATACTGTATATATTTGTGCCATTCAAAATAATGGATCAATCAATTTTAAGTGGGTATACTGAAGCCCCTAAAATTTAGAAGTGGGTATACTCCGTATACCTGCGTTCTACGTAGACTACACCACTGCAACCGGCACTGCATGTGTAGCATGTGAGTAGGCCATGCCTGGCCAGTCTCAAACCAAAGCAGAAGTGGCATCCAGTCCGCATGCCACTCCCCCACTGGGCACACAGTACATTTGGCAGTGATCATTCAACACCTACAGAGTTGAATTAACACCCACAGTGTTGGTCCTACGCCCTTAGACTTGAATTAGCACTGCATGAAGTACTGGGCACCCGTTCTTCAGTGCCTTATAAATACTTTATTGGCCCACATATCCTCGGCTGTGTAATACCCACTAGAGCAGTGTTTCTCAACCTTATTTTAGGCGAGGCACCCTTTCAATTCATGAAAAATTTCAAGGTACCCCAAACCAACAAGCCATAACATGGCATCGACCACAAAAGCTTAGAAAAGTAACACATTTGGAGACGTTCGAAGTTGCAGCTGACTGGGGCGACCTATATTTACTTAATTGTGCGTAAATGGCAGATGAAACATTCTATTGACTAACATTAAGTTATCAATTTAGACAAATATGTATTATATTACATAATTTATTTATCAGCCACGTTTCCGCCGCACCCCTGAGGGGGCCCCCGGCACCCCTGTTGAGAAACACTGCACTAGAGTGTGTCACCATCACTCTGCTTCACCCCCCCCCCCAGTATTGTTTCATAGTCCTATTTGCATACAAGTGGTGTCCATACCGGACATACTGCACTGCACATCTTATTATATTCTTATCCATTTCTTTTTTTATTTGCCTTCTTCAGCATCTGCTGGCTGTTCTAAGAACGTTCCAAGAATTATTGGTATTGTACAATAGTGACAATTAATAGGGTCTTTATTCCAACCTTAAAATGTTTCCAACATCGCTTCAATCATTATGTAACAGGGTGAAAGTGATGTCAGGGCATCTTTACTTTACTTTAGGCTTACATGGCTTTGCCACCACAATTGTTGTTACCTCATGTCACATGTGTATCAGCTGCTAAACAATGTGAGTGGTGACGATAACTCAAAATAAATCCAAAAGGCAGTCGGCTTCCTTTTCATCTATAGTCTTTGCATGCGTGCGCCCTGAAAACCATTCAGCTCAAGGTACAGTATCATACCACAGGTCAGGCCATGACAGAGGCAGCCTACGCCACCTGGTGTCCGTAGCTGGTAGTTTTTTTTGTTTTTTTTCAAACTGACATGACATGATGAATAGGAGAAGAGTGTGGGTTGACTTGGCAGAGAGGCAAAGGTCAGTTTAAAGAAATAGAAATCTCAGAGCCATGCCCCGCCTCGGTGCACGGTCTCAGTTTTCATCTCTAGAACATTCATGAACGAGTGAGCACATTGGGCACTACTCCAGAAGCATTTCTGAAAGAGAAAACCTGATAGCCATGTTATAATATGACACTCCCTGTGTAAACTGCCTCCTTTTTTTCCCCTACAGCACACACAGGCTCAGACGTCACTGGTATCATAGTGCTTCTTCTTCCACTTCCTCTGTAAACATTCATGACGTCGGTAGGATGACAAAAACACAGAGTAATGACTTGTTGAGCTTTTCAGCTGGCAGTTGGCAAGCATGCACTTGTTTACGTCTCATTGTCAAAGCAGAACGGGATTAGCTGCAATTTATAATAAATATGTGACAGAAGCTGCAAATAGACAAAGAGCAGTAATTTAATACTACATTAATTACAAACCTTAAACATTAAAGGAAAAGGGTAAGCACTATCAAAAAACTGACTTGAGTAGAAGTGGAATTGCTCTTTTATATACCCTACTCAAGTGGAAGTACTAAAGTATTCAAAATGTCTTGTACTTAATTATTGCAAGTAGACGAGATGTTTTAAAAAATACTTCTCATGTACTGAAAATAAAAGTAGAAGGGATTAAAAAACGGCTACTCAGGTGCTGAAACTACGGTAACACTTTACAATAACGTCCTATTCACAGCTTTATAAACACTTAATAAATAATCAACTAAATATCAACAAAATGTTTACAAATGTTTCTAAATGGGCAAGAAATACTATGCTAACACAGCAGACAGAGCGCAGTCGCAGCGGTCTTGGAAGTTTCTCCCACAAAGCCCAGAGGGCATGAAACCACATAAAACTCACACAGTAGAAGTTGATTCCCACTCCACTGCGCAGTCTTAGTTTGGTTATTACTCATTTACAAACATTTGTAAATGCTTTGTTAAATGTTAATTGCTATTAAAATGTTAATAAAGCGTTTATAAATCTGTGAATAGGATGTTATTGTAAAGTGTTACCAAAAGTACAAGTGGAAGTCTTTTAACATTACTACTGAAGTTCTGAAAGTAAAAGTAAAAAAGCCACTGCTGTGCAAGTTAAGCCTAATGCTTCACTAAACTATGAGAATTATGCAGCTGTGCTATTCTATCATAAAAACTGTTCTAATTATAAAGCCTGTCTATAATAATAAAAGCACTACCTCCTAGGTTAACTTACTCTGGCTTTCCTTTTCATAAACTACTTACTGCAGTTCATAAAAATGTATTGGAGTAAAGTATTAAATTGATCGTAAATATGTAGTGAAGTGGCCCTGCCGTGGCTCAAACTGTGGGGCAGTGCACTGCTAGCCAGGCTGTGCCCTCCTAGTGGCGCAACACTTTCAGCGTTGCAACTAGTCAGGTAAAGAGCAAGGCAAGTACTTTCTGAGTTCCCGAAAATACGGGAACTCCTCCACCTTTGTTGGAAAGCAAACAACCATAAGCAAACCAAGGGAGGCGGGTCAACCATGCCGTTTGGGAAATGTTAATTGTTATGTTCTTGGGCAGACCAAGTCTCGAAGAGATTTGAACATCGATGATAATCAGGCTAGTGCACTGCTGCGCCGGGGACATGGGTTCGATTCCTGCCTGTCCCGGTCATTTCCCAATCCTCCCGTCTCTCTTTCCTGTCCCACTCTTCACTGTCCTATTAGCATTAAGGTGAAAACCTCCCAAAAAATACTTTTTAAAAAACATAGTGAAGCAAAAGTAGAAGAGGAAAAGAACAATACTCCAATAAAAGTACAGATACTGCATGTTAGTACTTAAGTAGAATACTTAGTTAGAGTTCTACTTTGTTACTATACAACACAACATATTATCCGAAATGGCAAAAAACAAGGAATCCAAGACATAAAGTAGAGCTCACACCCTGATCATTTTACTATTCTTCATGTTCGTTGTGTTTAGAAAGACTAAAAGCAGTTGGCTGATAAATGTCACTCGAAGGAACCCATTCGTATTCTGCATGTCGCTGGTAGACCTAACCCAAAACAGACAAACAAATAAATAGGCGAGAGAGCTGACCACACTTTGTTTGTTGAAATTTATTCACTGACCCATGAAAACTAGGCAGCAAATACATGTTGGCAGTGGAAAGTCTGTTGCTTCTCCAGCGAGTCGATCTGATGACAGAAACTGGGACTGGAGTGGGGGGTGGTGACGTACTAATGCTGTGTGTGACACAGAGAGGGGGCTAGGAGAACAGTTCATGGGTGTGTGTGGGTGGACGTGCGTGTGTGTGTGTGTGGGGGGGGGTATGTGTGATGGGGTTGGCTGGGTTGTGTGTGACACAGACGGTGTGGACTGACAGTGCTAGCTACTGTGGTGGTCTGCGCTCGGCTGAAGTAAACTGTTCATACTCCATCAACAACAGTTAAAAAAAACATCATCATTATCATATATTAATCACCATCATCATCATCAGTATTAGCATTACAATACGTAGAAAGGCCAACATTCCAGTTTTAAGTCTACTTTACAATCTTTTGAGCAGACTTTTAATATATTTCATGTTCTTTCCATGTTTCGTTTACTACATCATATTTCCCACATCTTAACTCACATTGGGCAATAGCATCAATCAGACAACCATTATATGTAAGAAAAAACAACAAAAAAGCGAAAACAACAACAAAAATGTTTTTGCTGTCACACTAGTCCAAAATTGGTGGTCATCATTTATTGAACAAATACAAAGAAGAGAAATTAAACATTAAAAAAAGGTCAAAACAGCCATCCTGTCATCCAGCAGAAAACCTAATACTGTACATCCCTGACCAAGAAAAGTCTCCTACTCAAACGCATCAACAGAATTATTAGTTGCCCAAAATCACAATCAATGGGCTTATACGGTAACCTGATCAGTTTTTTAAAGGACCCACAAGCCCAGGGATGAGACCTGACAACACATAAGCAGTGAAGCCTCAAATCAACCTGATCTAAGGAGACATGGAGCAAATGAACAGTAACAAAAGAGAGGAATGGAAGATAGAAAGAAAAAGGAAGATAGATAAGGAGAAAAAAAAGAGAAACAACAAAGAAGCGACATAGAATCAGAAACCGTGCGAGTGGTCGACTCTCAATTTGTCCCCTGCTGCACTTTTCTGTTGAAGATTCATTCCACCATTTCTCCCCTCCAGTTCAATACTTTAATTTATCCTTTCTTCTGTACTTCTCTGTCTAGTGAAATGATTCCTGGTTCCTAACTAGCACGTTAGCAGGCTGTCTCAAGGGAAGATGGGAGATGGGCACATTTCCAGAAATGGTGGAATGCCACTTTGGAGATTCAGGCTTGTCGTCAGACAGGAAATGAGTGGGGAGAGAGAGATAAGGAAAGATCGAGAAACGACCTCGAACCAGAATCAAACCCTGGTCCCCAACGTAATGATAGCACACTGGGACACATCGCCTCCACTTTTGTTTTTAACAGTTAGCTTCCATTATAATCAACGAAACTGGCTGCACCAACCCAATCTTTTCAATGTTTTTTCAGACTTTGGCCTACCGTAATTTAACTTCACGTAAGATGACGCAGCTGGTGTGCCCCCAGTGTAAGTCAAATGTTAACGCTGATGTGAACATCACGTCTTTCCTAGTACCTGAGCATCTGAGCAGGTAAACATAACTTGAGGCAGAGGCCACCAAGGGTATTCAGGTCCATCCATGCAGCCTGCAAACTACAGGCCTGTGACTCTGTGGTTTAAAGCAACACTAAATAGTTTTCCTATAATACAGTATAAAGAAACATATTCAAAGACGATTCCGAGGCTCGTCATCCTGTAACTGGATGAAAAAGCACCACTGTATTTACTCCATGGGCTATATACGTATACAAATGCACTAACTGAAAGTTTGGAGGTGCTGTCTTACTCTTCCAGGTCGCTTCCAACACGTGTGGTATGAAACTACTTGGTCGAAAGTTGATCAATGTGTGTGTGGGTGAGCTATGTTTGGGCAGGGGGAGCAGAGGATAAAAAAGTGCATATCTCAAGCTCATGTTGTGCTTTAGTGTATAGCTGGGTTGAATGTGTGGGAATAAACGTCTCACCATCACTACGTTTCTTACTAAGCATTCTGGGACAGGGGATTTAAGGGTATATGGCATCTCTCTCAAGAGGATCCTGAGTTGAAAAAAAATAAAAATAAAATAAAAACAGCAATAATCATAAAAACTATTAAAGAAAGACAACCGCATCGTGCACACAATTATGCCAAACAATGAAGCTATAATCTGTTGTTTGTTCTCTGTGCCAGTGGTTTTGTGTGTGTGTGTGTGTGTGTGTGTGTGTGTGTGTGTGTGTGTGTGTGTGTGTGTGTGTGTGTGTGTGTGTGCAGTCAGGGCGATGTTTATCCGAAACTACAGTTAATCAACGATGGCTTTCAGTGAGGCTGCAGTGGGGTGGCATAGTTGGGACACAGACAGACTTCCGAGCTGGAGGTTTGTTTTTGCTTTGTTTTTTTAAATCAGAGGTGACCCAGTGACACAGTTCACAGTCCAGAGTGACAGCACGCCCACAACGTTCAGTCATCTGGGAAAATACAAACTGCCCCCTCCGGGTTTTAGAATGGCAACAGCAGTAATTAGGTATTCCATGCCCAGAGTTTGTGTCAGAGGGGACACAGGGTATCAGGGCATTTGAGATTTGGTGGAGGTTTGGTGGCGTGGTGGCCACAAACACAGTGAAGAGTGTTTATAAGACGTTCATAAGTCCGTGCATGTTTCCACAGACACTCGAGTGCTTCCACACGAGTTTCTACATGTTGAATGTGTTTGCGTGTTGTGTGTGTGTGCAAGCCAACATGGCGCATGTGCTATGTCAGTCCTGGTGACAGCTCTGCCACTACACCCATTGTACCGTAGTGAGTTACCACCGTTAATGCAACATTTGCATTGATACTCAAGAGAGTAGTTTGGATAACGTGTCTGGAGTGTGCGGAACAGCCCGCTCAGGAGGTGGACACAGGGCAAGTGTCTGACACCCCTTTTGTCCTCCCGCTGTTAGAATTTCAAAACACTGTTTCTGTTCACGGTTCTGTGTCCGCCTCTAGGGCAGCGGCAGGAAGTGGAGCTCAGCAGAGTCGCTGAAGATGAGCGCCCCGTGGGGGTGCAGGTAGGCGGGGGTGCCCAGCAGGCAGCAGGGGTTCGAGGCGAGCAGGGTCGAGCGGCTGGAGAAGCCCTTGTCGTCAGTGGCACAGGGCAGCGCCTCCCTGCGGCCGGCGCGCCCAGCACACCTGGCGGTCGGGGGCGAGAGCGAGGAGGAGTGCGAATGGGAACGCGAGCGTGAGACTGGGGGGGTGCGTGAGGTGGTGCCCCCGTGAGGGATGGAGTGGGTCGCACACGGTTGAGGCTCCCCACTGAGGGACCCCCGCTGGCTGGTGGGTGTGGTGCCAGGTTGGGTGTCCCTGGTGATGGTGGTGGTGGTGCTTGTGGAGGAGCGCCTCGAGCATCCACTAGGTGGCGACGCTGCAGGCGAGATGGAGAGCGAGACTGCGCTGCGAGAGCTCCTGAGGTCGGACGCCGTGCACGGTTGAGTCACCCCGGTCATGGAACGGCCCATGGAGCAGCCGCCCGAGCGGGGCGAGGATAGCGGTGGCGGTGATGCTGGCAACGGTCTGGATATGGATGAGGGTAGCAAAGGAGGAAAGGAGCCGGTGCCACGAGGGCTGGAGGAGGGGGTGGTCAGGAGGCTGGTGTCCTGCTGGCTGGGGCTGGAGCTGAGCGGGGCCGTCTTGGGGGAGCCGGGCGAACACTGGCCCTGGAAGATGGACGAGTGGGCCACCGTCTCCAGCAGCTCCTTGGTGCCTTGTGTACACTGTGCGGACATCGAGGGGCGGGTGGGTAGTTGGGTGAATGGGCGGGCAAGGTAGGAAGACAATAAGAGAACGGGGTAAAACAAAAAAAACAAACAAGAGGACAAGGAGAAAAGAGAGAGTGAAAGTGAGAGAGTGAACAGGTACACGGGAGCGACTGAGTGAGAAAGAACAAGGCTAGTAGTAGGGGTGTGAGCAAACACTGTACTGGACACAGCAACTGAGATGGCTGTCAATGAGGAATTGCATCGCAAACAATAAAGCAGCTAAGTCAGTGAAGAACTCCAGACTGATGTTGGTGTCTCACTGACAGGTACAGCACTCAGCCACTGGCCCAGCACCACAGGTGTAAAAAAATCTTGGCTTCAGAAATTAAAAAATCATGCGAGTAAACTTGTAGACACTAAGTTGCCATCACAGTCGGCTCATGATGATGGTGGGTAAACATTTTGTGTCAAGATTCTATTTTCTGAAGCCATGGCTGACACATCTGGGCCAGAGACCCAGGCTACGTCTGTACCAAAGACATTTAGCTGCTCCAGTACAATTCAGTACAGTACATCACAATAAAGGAGAATACAGCACAGGACAGTACAGTCTCTGCTCTAGCACCCCTTTGCTGAGCCGATCAGTGAGATGACAAGATCTGGTTAGTCAGGTGTAGAGCGTTCAGGATGTACAGACAAGGGGTGAAAGTGAGCGTGGGAGATGGTGAGGTGAGGTGAAGCAAAATGTGCAGAATCAGCCAGCATAACAGGGGAGACGGTGAGTCATCTGAAAACAAGCAGACGATCAACTCCACTTTAACGATTACAAATCTCCTTCTGGACAACACGATGAAAATGGGATTCATCAGCATCACACAAGACCACCGAGGTATGCAGAAGACACCGCAAAAAAGTTGTAAAGCGACTGTTATTCAGCATGGAATGAGGATAGAAAGCACCATGTCAACCCCCTTCAGAGCAACGCGAGGATACCAAATCTGAAGGGTTTTGGGCAAATACATGTTATTCAGTAATTAAGGAACGCATCCGATAAAATGGATACAGAGTATACAAGTCTGAGAGTGAAAGAGTGAGAACAAGGGCACTGAATAACGAATGCGCAAGCAGGATGGACAGACCGAAACACTGTGAGAAAAAGAGAAAGAGGGGGAGAAGGGGGAGTTTGAGTAAGTGAGTGAGTGAGTGAGTGATTGAATGAGAGAGGTAAGGATGGACAACCAGTCTTGGACATGCAAGAGCCAGGTCAGTGTTCAGGCATCGGGTGATCAAGCAGGCGGGTATGGACATAACATACATCATGTTACCCTCCCCCACTCACCCCCTTACCATCCCTGCTTGCCCCCCACCACCTGTAACCCAGCGGAGGGGAGGGGGGCATGTGCTCGTGCCATCAGCCAGTGCAGGACACGGCAAAGTCCTGACAGCTCTCATCCTGTAGGGGGTCAGGATTATACACACACACACACACACACACACACACACAAGACTGCCTGTGATTCAAGGAACAGGACAACAGAAACGCATGCACACACATGCACGCGCACACTCACACTCACACAGACACGGCGCCCGCACACACACACACTTCTGGAAAAGTACGAGTCAGGTCACAAAGAGTCGATCACCCACTGATTGGTCTGTGGTTTGACACAGATTATGTTACATCCTGTTCACAAGCCTCTCTGTGTGCAAATTCAGAGGAAAAATCACTTTGTTTTTTATCTAACGTACCGTCAAATAAGGCAACACTTCTTTGCGTTTCATCAAGATTGGTTTGTTTATTGATCAGTGGGTTGGATCTCTTGGTAAAGCCTATTTGGCTCAGCTTTATCAATGGAATGTTTTGCGAGCTGCTGCGTTTCAGTGCACGTTAAACGTCAGGCTGTTTCTCTGTCACATATCTAAGTAAAAATGAAGGAGGCCACAACCTGTAGGTGTGGCAATTTTCACCTCACATACGGCACACGGACAGAGGCAGTTCAATCCAGAATTTCAGAACGTTTGATAGTGCAAGCAAGCCATACAAACATACAAACATACGCACACACATACACACACACACACACACACACACACACACACGCACACACACACACTATATTGGATAGAAATAAACATCAGTTATCGATGGATGCCTGTCATCATCACAGCAGACAATGCAACAAAGTTCCACGCAGGCCGCAGCCAGTGTCAGGGAATCCCGCCAAGGCTGCTGGGAGCTGGAGTCTGGCCATGGCAGTGTACTACAGCTAGCTGCAGGGGGCGCTCCTACCATGTTTGTGTCGTTCTTGACCATGAAGGGAGGCAGCTCCTGCTCCACCGAGATGACCTGAGGGATCTCGTCGGGCGGCACCAAGCCTCTTCTGTCTATCAGGCTGCAGGAGACCCACACACGCATGCACATGCACGCACACGCACGCACGCACACACACACACACACACAAAGATAATATTTAAGTTACAGTAGCTACGCCACTCTCCCATTACATTACAAACCTTTTACCATTCAAAACCTTTAACGCTAGAAATATCAGCTGATCATAATATTGCATAGTATTAGAAAATCTACATTAATTCAGGTAGTCAATTATGTGATGCCATGATATGTGTACAAAGTACGGTAGCATGTGGGCTTATGTTCAAAAGTTCAACACTTCGAAAGCGACAGTATAACAACAACTTGGCCTAGAAAGAATATTCACTGAGGCGAAACGCATTGTTCGCTCTAATCAACGAGCATAAAGTCAAGAAAATGTGCAGTAGACTTCTTTCTTTTGAAATAAATATTAATGTATATAAATGTTGTAGGTATCAATATTTAAATAAAAAAAGATTATGTCAATAAATACAAGTGAACACAAAAATGACACAGGCACTAAATGCAACATGA
Organism: Engraulis encrasicolus; assembly: GCF_034702125.1. Lineage (NCBI taxonomy): Eukaryota > Metazoa > Chordata > Actinopteri > Clupeiformes > Engraulidae > Engraulis > Engraulis encrasicolus. Next base: position 27,450,676 of record NC_085861.1, on the reverse strand, counting down.
ACTGTGTTGAACGAGCCAAAAGGTGACAGCCACAAACACAAACTGACAACACAAACATGGGATCAATGGTTGTCTAATCCAGTTACAGGGCATATAGCCAGTGGAGAGAGAGAGAGAGAGAGAGGGAGGGAGAGAGAGAGAGAAAGAGAGAGAGCGCACACGAGAGAGAGAGAGAGAGAGAGAGAGAGAGAGAGAGAGAGAGAGAGAGAGAGAGAGAGAGTGCGCACGAGAGAGAGAGAAAGAAAGAGAGAGAGAGAGAGAGAGAGAGAGCACACGAGAGATGTGCGACAGGAAAAAAAAAAAGAGAGAGAGAGAGAGAGAGAGCGCGAGAGAGACAGAGAGAGAGAGAGAGAGAGAGAGAGAGAGAGAGAGAGAGAGAGAGAGATTAGTGTCTGCCTGACCTGGGGGGCATGGGCCCACACAGCACCACACAGCAGTTGGTGAAGATGTTGTTGTAAGTGTAGGGGTTCTTGTAGTCCTCCGCCCCTCTCTTGCTGGACCACGACCCTTTGATCTGCACATCATAGACATCATAGAAATGTAGAAAAGTGTTTCATTTTTTAGGGGTTAATTTCCATGCATGCTGCCCATTCACAAATACTATGTCTTTTTCATGAATACGTATTACCACTATCAATTTGTACATTTTCATTGGAAATTGACACGTTTCAGACGTCATACATTGCTGGTGGCAAAACATTACTCTGGGCAAACCAGAGTAAAAAAGTGAGCCCATACGCGAAAAAAGTGTATGGGCTCCACAACAAATTGTGATTACCAAATATTATCTTTGCTCAGACTTTCATTTATGTCCATGTTGAAATGCTGATATGGTGTGGTTACTTTGTTTTCAGCAAAAAGTGAGTTTGACTGCCAGCGAATCCATCTGCACTAAACGGGTAATGTTGGCAAGAGTTGCTGCTGCCACATTTATCATTATTGTAGCAGATAATTACAAGGGAAGGTGTTATGGAATAAGCATAGTACTGTTGAAATGAGTTACCGTAAGCGTTTGCTTAAAGGGTAGTTACACCTATGATTATAATGCTACAATTGAATAATAATTGCTGCAGCAATGCTGTCACTTGGCAACATTAAGGAAATGGAGCTGAAGCAACTATGCAGAGATCATGTGACTCCTTCCTCAAATATCAGGCCTAATACATTCTGTTGGCATGAATGCTCATGTTTTCAGTATACGTATTGTACCATTGATATGTTATTGAATTAAGACAAGTGGAAATTAAATACAGTAGCAATGGAGATCACAGTTTTTAATTACTGACAACCTCATATTGATTTGATACTGATGAGTATTTTTTTATGGTTGTACTTACATCTTCATTAGTGGTGAGGTTCGAAGCTACCAGGTAAGTATGGAAGCCTGACAGTCCCAAAATGGACCAGATGGAGAAGAAGCACACCACCAGCTCCACAACAGTACAAGCACAGTCAAGGATGAACATATCAAACAGGGAAATCTTTAACTCTCTGCACAACTTGTGTGTACTTCAGTGGACCAGTCATGCATGTGATTCAAATGCAAGTCAGTCAGCAGCCTCGGTCACATGCATCTTCAAACTCATCCTAAACCTCAAAGTGTCCCATGATAATAACATCTGAGGGTGTCTTCACTTAGATCTACAATTACAGGGATTCATATGAGCGGCTCCAAAGGTGCAGCCGGCGATGACAGTATGCCACTCCCTGCCATGTTCCTGTGGTAATGATTGTTTACCTGTCCATCCCAAACACTGAACTTACATTAGAATGTTTTGCATTTAGTATGACTAGCCAGACAGATAGACGCAACAGACAGACAGAGAGACAGGTGGATGGATGGACGGATGGATGGACAGACAGAGAGACAGACTGGCCGACCGGAGAAATGTAACCACATAAAAAGACCCAAGAAGGATTCAAGACACCGGCAGCAAACCGGATCTGGCAGATGACACGGCAACGCCAAGTTCAGAAAGGCAAACACTTGTGCTCCCCAGGTTGTAACCCCCCCTCCAATCAGCAGTCAAGAAGAGCAGCGTCATGACTGCTTAGCCCGCTTCCTGATCCAATTACAGACGGGGGGGGATTAAGACAGAGGGGGAGAGGGAGAGGCTGCGGCCCTATGTCAAGCCCTGTCTGGTGGCACGCAACACACTGGGGCAAGAGACAGAGAGAAAGAGACAGACAGACAGAGAGAAAGAAGGAGAGAGAGACAGAGAGAAAGAAGGAGAGAGGCAGAGAGAGACACACACTAGGAGAAAGGGGGAGAGAGATGCAAACAGACCGACAAAGAGAAAGGGAGAGAGAGAGAGAGAAAGAGAGAGAGAGACAGAGAGAAAGAGAGAGAGAGAGAGAGAGAGAGAGAGAGAGAGAGAGAGAGAGAGAGAGAGAGATAGTATGCTTGTGAGGTGAGAGAGAGGTAAAGGGACTGAGCGAGTGTAAAGGATATCTGGCAGGACTCTGCTGTACAGCGTTGAGGATGCCATTCCCTCCTTGGGCTCCTGGGAGAGAAAAAGAAAGACAAAAAATAGAGCAGAGCATGAATACAAAATACTTTTTGCTTTTAACGTTAAACAGAATCATTCGATTTCATGACTACTATTAGGCTGGGGATGCATTACGTTATATCAAGTTGCATCAAAAATACATTGAAAAGAATAGGCAAATTTTGTGTTCGTTACTGGTCGCTGCACTGCTGTGTCTGGTGTAGCCAGTCAGTTTTGGTGTACGTGCAAATAACGTTGAAATTAAGTGTCTGCTTTAAAGCGATGGTTCGGAGTAGAATCACCCTAATGCCATTTGAACCGTGACACCCATCCACCTTTACACCCGAAGTGTTTTCTGCTGCAGGTTTACATCAACAGAGTTGCCGTGTTATTCGATGTTTATTCCGGATAGCTTGACTCAAGCGCATATGGATCCTGGGCACCGTCTCCAAACTTTCCCCACAAAAATAACATGTCATGACACCAAACTTCTACAGTATAACAAATGTGGTTTGTACTCACAAAAGATGAATTTGAAACTTTGTACATAGTCCAGGAGTTTATTAGTAACAACACACGAGACGATTAGCTTTTCTGCTGCTAAACATCCGTCGACGTCACTTCCTCCAGCTGGGACTTTGTTGATGGAAACAACATGTGTTTTAGTCCACATCCAGGATATATGCACGAGTGTGGCATCGTCTTCTATTTATGAAACGTGGTAAAATTTAAATCCGAAGTGGTTAATTTCTAGTTGTAGCGCAGGCTGTCTTTTTGAGTTTTCCACCTTCCGGACTCACGTGTATTTGTTTCCATCAACAAAGTCCCAGCAGGAAGTGACGTCGACGGATGTTTAGCAGCAGAAAAGCTAATCGTCTCGTGTGTTGTTACTAATAAACTCCTGGACTATGTACAAAGTTTCAAATTCATCTTTTTGTGAGTACAAACCACATTTGTTATACTGTAGAAGTTTGGTGTCATGACATGTTATTNTTTATTAGTTAAGTTTGGAGACGGTGCCCAGGATCCATATGCGCTTGAGTCAAGCTATCCGGAATAAACATCGAATAACACGGCAACTCTGTTGATGTAAGCCTGCGGCAGAAAACACTTCGGGTGTAAAGGTGGATGGGTGTCACGGTTCAAATGGCATTAGGGTGATTCTACTCCGAACCATCGCTTTAAGTGTAGTTGGGTCAATGACACTTTTTTAGTAGCAGACGTCAGGTGGTACAACTACAGCAAATGCCCATACATTAATTAGCACTTGGTAATTCAGTACAAGTGATGAATATGCTTCTTAGATAATCCACCAAAAAAACCTTTAAAAAAAATTAATCCCAAACATAGTGTCATTAGCTGTGGTTGCACCACCCCGACGTAAAAACATCATTGACCCAGTTACACCTGCGCTGACAATGATAATGTTACAATAAAATAACATATATCACAGCAGCAACTCCTAATAGAGTTGAAGCAACAATGCATAATCATGTGAGTAATTTATTCATTCCTGAAGTTATCTGGTGTAACAACTAAGAGGACGTTTGTACTAACTAACTACAAAAAAAAGCTGGCCAAGGCGAAAAAAAGACCAATCCTACAGTACTAATTGGATGATATAACTTAATAATAGAGTAGAAAACAAACCAGAACTCTATGGTTGAGATTAGCAGGCATTTCAAAGTCATCCCAGAAAATGTGGTAATACAACACTTAGAAAGTATTAGGACCAAAAACACTGCAACTATGTATGTGATGTCCCATCACTGATTTCAAGCTTTTCTCATTGCCCGAGATCTTCCCGGTCCTGGAGATCTAGCACACGGGATATCTAAACTTCCCAGAGGATTCTCCAGCTGAGTCGTTTAAAAAAAAGTGAGCAGTAAAAGCAGTGTCTTTCTTGCACAAAGGCCCAGCTGTGCTTGCTTCTGCAGACGGGTCGAGCACAGAAACCCTACAGCACAGCCCAGGCGGCAGCAGCCCTCCTCAGCTCAGCTCAACAATGACGCATTGTTCAACGATGACCGAGCTGACTGGAGAGGAGCGGGGAGACATGTGTCGTCTCGCTCTGCCTCACATTCCTACTACGTGGGGAAAGCAACAGCAGACCGCCCTCTCCCACACCTCAACTCACCACCAATACCAACACCAACACCACCACCTGGCTGAGTCCCTACCTTTGGGGTCGGACCACCTGGTGGAGACCCATCTCTCGGGCTCTAAATACTGATTACCACCCATGTTTAATTAGCTCTTGCATTTAGTTTGCATATTAGGGTTCACAGTGAACTCGCTTGCTTTTGTGCTTTCTTGCTTGTTGTATTGTTGTACTGTCTCCTTGTACTGTCACATTTTGAACTGTGGCTATTTTTTACGGGACAGAGCACATTTGGGAAAAGATTGGAGGTTTTAGAACATTTCTTCTAGCCTGGATGAACACAAATGGTGGAAAACTATTTTGCTTTGGCATGGCGGGTTGGTCCTGAATGGCACCATAGGAGATAATCACAGCTGGGCCAGGAATGTGTCCTCCAATCATACCTATAGACTCGCCATAGATCTATGCAGTGAAGGACATAACAGGAAGGGGAAAATATGACAAACACAACACAAACAGCATCACGTTTTGCACTAAGAGCCCTGTCCTCATGGATTACCATCACCTACTGCGACAAACTAAGCCAGGGCTCAAAACAGCAACAGCAATCAGCCAAACGTGCCTTGCCTGCATGCAAAGCTCAGACAGAGAGAGAGAGAGAGAGAGAGAGTGTGTGTATTCACGTTTGCATGTGTGTGTATGTGGAAGTATTGCATGTTTGTGGACAGGTGAGTTTGAGTGTGTCTGGAACTGTGTGGTGGTAGGTGGAGTAGGATTGACTAACGGTGAACGGTGTGTTTAAACACAGTACGTAGGCTCAGACAGACAGATAGACAGACAGGTCAAAACAAGGGTGTGACAGGACTGGAGAGTGTGACTCAGGGCAGCACTTACGTAACGTGAGGTGGGTGATGACGCAGCCAAATATGAAGGAGGTGAGGAAGGAGAGGGAAACGATGAAGCTGTAGAAGAAACGATAGTTCCGCTTGCCCACGCAGTTGCCAACCCACGGACAGTGATGGTCGAACCGCTCTGAAAAGTTTGGAAGGTTTATTAGTTGTATGCACATCCAAAACGCAGGTGCAGGAAAACAGGGCCAGACAATCATGAAAACACTGTGAAACACAGTGAAAACACTTTAAAAAAACAAAAACAAAAACTAAGAAAAAGCAAAACGGGATCAAGTGTGTAAGCATTCGACTATGTTTTCAAGGCTTATTCATTTAATAGTCAGGTTCATTACGTTTGGATCTGAACCTTTCGCTGGATTTTTATGGGGATTTGGAAAACTATACATTTTTGAAAAGTATATTGTATAAGCAATCAGAAAAACCATGTTTCCATTTGCACAAATATCTGCATGGCGGCCATCTTGGATTTTTCAAAATGGCTTCCGAAAAGCCATAATTTTGCAATATCTCAGCTTCTGAATGGGCTAAAACATTGATTCAAACTGCTAAACCTACATTGTCAGGGTCACTGAATCTACTGGTGGTAGTTTTAATGTTCTCAGACAGTTTGTTACCATGCTAATTTATTTGAACTGGTGATTTACTGTATAGTATCTACAAGTAGATGCATGTCTGTCAAGCCCACCATACAAAACATCCCAGCTAGAATGTGCAAAACAGTTTACGTGTCCAGCATTGTGCTGTATATATCCAGGCTTGCTCATACCAGCTACATTGTATCCAGTAAACAGGAGCAGTGCCATGTAGTGAATATATTGAATGTCAACAGGCGTTAAATTTTTGCCTTTTGCCTTCCTTCAGCATGCATGTATTTTCTGTATGATGATCCTGGAATCTGACTGCAAGACACAGTTACAAATCAAGTAATAAATTGGTGTTATTAATATTGTTAATGCACATACTGTCATTAACTGGTGTTGGTGATGGTGGTGGAGTGTAACGGTGAGGGTTCTGTTTGCTGTTTGTTCTGGTTATAATCATGGGTGAAGAGCATCGAGGTGAACAAGAGGCATTATCAAGCATTATGAGCTCATTAACTGGAAGCTGTGTGTTTTATGCCAGTCTGACGATGCCAAAAGGTGGTTCTGGTCCAGAATCCAAGATTAGACGCCGATGGACANGTACTGGAAGTAGGTCAAGAGGGGGCCAGTCTGAGTGATGGGGGCTATGTTAAAATCAAAAGACGACTGCAGAACTGCACTACAACCTCCCAGTGATGCAGCACCTTCTGCACTGCTTCTAGGCAGGCCAAGAGAAATGTAAATATTGTTTCTGATCTCAAAAAAATCGGGAACTCCACTCACTTGGTCGGACAACAGTCAACCAGTAGCAAACCTAAGGAGGCAGATCAGCCGTTTGGGAAATGTTAATTGTTATGGACTTGGTCAGACCAAGTCTCGAAAAATGACTGAAAAATGACTGACCCAGGCACCTCAGCATCTGATTCTTCTCCACTATCCACAAGATTTCGTACGAGTCCACTCGATAAGAAACCATGCTTCTTCTACCAAAAGGATGATAGTGAACTGCTTTATCAGGTCAAAACTGCAAATGGCAGTAAAACTCTAAAGGCTCCTGTAAAGTCCCAGAATCCCACCCTGAAAACAAGAATGACCACCAGCATCTCAGCAGATGATGCACATTCAATTGCTGTCACAAAGATTGCATTCAGTAGAAAGTGGCTGAAAAAGAGAATCCTCACAGTCTTGCCATAACTGAAATCTGTCTGTTCTAAATGACCTAAAGAAGTCAAAAGTCCCTACTATCCAGAAGCATGTGAAGAAGACATGGTTCATGCTGCAATGACAACTGATGAATATGATAACATGAAAACAATTTTACAAAGCAGCACAGTGACAAGGACGAACATTGCAACCTTCACCAAGACAGGCCAGGGAACAGATGCCATACAAGTATCCAGCAACATCAATGATGTCCCAGCTGAACTGTACAGACTAGCAAGGGTGTGTGTCTCTTTCGGCCACTTTCTACTGAATGCAAGTTCATGATTCTCCAAGGCTTCTGAATCAAGCATGTTGACATACATTTTGTTCAATGATGTCCATGCTCTGTTTTGTGTTTCCACATCAATACGCTTGATCAGCTCAAGCAGACATGTTAACGTCGGCTTCTTTGACAGTTGTATTTCTGTCAGGCCTGAGTCTCGCCATACATGACACATGTTTTGTCCCACAATCTTTGTGATATCATACATCAATTGCATGTGCATCATCTGCTGAGATGCGGGTGTTCAGTCTTGTTTTGAGTGTGAGATTCTGGGACTGTTCCAAAGCAGCCTTTGGAGATTTTCCGGCATTTGCAGTTCTGACCAGATAAAGTAGTTCACCATCGGCCTTTTGGCAGATGGAGCTTTGTTTCTTGACGAGTGGAGTGGAGAAGAATTAGATGTTGAGGGGCCTGGGTCATCCATTTCTGTTCATCCTCTCTTCTTGCCACGCTTCTTGGCTGTGCATCGTCCTGTAGAAATGATGTGCATGTTGGTTGCTTGCATGCTGTATTTGAACCTTGTTGGTTGCACCTGAGTGACAGGAGAGATACTAGACTGCTTTCTGTGTCCCTGGTGTCTCAGCTGTGCAGTTCTCTGCAGTCGTCTTTGGATTTAACATGGTCCCAATCACTCAGACTGACCCTCTCTTGAACTACTTCTCGTACATGTCCATTAGTGTCTAATCTTGGATTCTGGACCAGAACCACCGTCTTGGTATCATCAGACTGGCATAGAATACACAGCTTCCAGTTAATGAGCTCATGGGCTTGACATGTCTCTTGTTTACCTTGATGTTCTTCACCCATGAATATAACCAGAACAAACAGCAAACAGAACCCTCACTGTTACACTAAAGCACACTCACCAACACCAGTTAATGACATGCTCGTATGTGCATTAATAATATTAATAACACCAATTGATTTGTCACTCTGTCTTGCAGTCAGTTTCCAGTATTATCATACAGAAAATGCATGCATGCTGAAGGATTTCCCCCCAAATGAAAAAATTGAACACCTGTTGACACTCAAAACATTCACTATGTGGCGCTGCTCCTGTATACTGGATACAATGTAAGCTGTGAGATTTGCATTTGCACAGGCAAGCCTGTAAATGTACAGCAAAATGGTGGACATGTAAACTGTACCAGTTTTGCACATTCAAGCTGGGATGTTTTAAATGGTGGGCCATCTACTCATAAATACTATAAATCAATAGTTCAAATAAATTGGTGTGGTAACAAAATGTCTGACAACAATAAAACTAACACCATTAGATTCAGTGACCCTGAAAATGTTGGTTAAGCAGTTGAAATCAATGTTCTAACTTATTCAGAAGCTGAGAAATGACAAAATATAGGTTTTTCGGACGCCATTTTGAAAAATCCAAGATGGCCGCCACCTGTGCAAATGGAAACATTGTTTTTCTGATTGCTTATACTATCTACTTTTCAAAAATGTATAGTTTTCCAAATCCCCATAAAAATCCAGCAAAAATACATAATGAACTTGACTATAACACAGGGACAGGATGCTCACTATGCATGTAATACTAAGCTTTCAAAAGTGTAACAAATAACATTTTTGTTCATACCGTATGACATACCATATAATGAGTTAACCTCTCTAACCAAACTTATATACATGTCACGGGTGCAAGTCTTCCCGGGTATAGAGAGTGTGCATTTTGTGTCTCAGGAGAGTAGTTTTTAATCCTTCTGCCTGGCACAAACACACTAATCACCAAGGATAGCAGACTATGGTGTGCTCTCTTCCTGGTGTGAGCAGCAACATTTGCTGCTATGAATTAAACAAATACAAAGGTGTACTTGCTGCTATGTGCAATTATATAATGTATGTACAATAATGGCATCTGTAGTACATTGGGCACACATACATACTAGTGCTAAACCAGCAATTAATCCCCAGAAAATATCCATAGGCATTAAGTAAATCTGGTTACATGCCAAATGGCTTTTAGGCCCATATGCTTACTTATAAAACAGGCGATACTTGGATAAAAAATCCCACTTAAATGAAATTAAAACCACATGCTGATGAAATAAGCCTGTCTCACTTACAAAACCACCCTATCTGGGAATTACAATAGCACAGCCCTAGCATTCATCACCCTCTGTCTTGTCTGTGTATGTGCTCAGGGAACAGACTGAGAGAGGAGAAGGAGATTAACACTGGCTGGCAGTTGCCATGGTAAACCCATGGCGATGGTGGTGGTGGTGGTGGTGGTCTGGTGCCTGGTCTTACCCACACAGTTGTCGCACAGGCTGCAGTGCGAGGTGCGTGGTGGCCGGAACATCTTGCAGGTGAAGCAGTACTTCAGCTTGACCACCTGCTCATTGATCAGGATCTCCTTGGTGCGGGGAGGGGGCCGGTAGCTGGACGAGCCGGAGTTGTCTTCAGGAAAGTCAGGAGGGGCACAGAAAGAGGAACATATACGTAAATACACACACACACACACACACACACACACACACACACACACACACACACACACACACACACACACAACCACCCACACACACACACACACACACATAACCTGTCCACTTCCAGAGTTTGACCACTGATCTCTCAATATTGAAACTTTCACAGGAATCTGACTTTTTCTGAGTTTGAATCTGAGTATTTTTCCACACTATTCTCCCCCACAGCACTGTACTACACATAGCTTAGGATGTGCAAACAATAGGTTAGTCCGGAACGCACCATATTGGCTAAGGCTGTGTTGTCCAGCTGCTACACTTTGGGGACACAGATGGCAAGACAATCCGTGAGCCACCCTCCCCTCCTATCGCCTCAGCTCGCCCCACCCCGGCCAGCCCGTACAGCCACCAGGCGGTAAGACTTACCTATCTGCCTCTCAATGTCAGCAGCCTCATCTGGTAGTGCTCTGGGCAATATGCCTGGGTCAGTAAAGGCGGTGTGCAGGAGAGAGAAGACCACGAAAACAAACAGCACCCCAGCGATGACCGGGATGCACACAGTCAGGTTGGCCACCAGAAAAGGACAGCTGAAGAGAAGAAAAGAGAAGAATTCACTTCATCTGGTGCACTGTGCATTGTGTCATGAGAATAAAGACAAATAATGCCATCCAAAATAGTGGAATTTTATGATGGTACAAAACCACATCAGCGAGAAAATATGGACACCATACAAATAGGGAGAGGGGCATGACACCAAAACAGACTGTATACAAACAAACACCACTGACTCATACATAAACCATAAGTCGACAAAAAACAAGCATTTGCCAAGAGCTACTTACTCGAATATAAAAAAGAGGCCACTTGTGATGAGTATAAGGCCTAGGGTCAGTGGCAGAACGCCGCTTTGTCGGGAAACAATGATCCGTCCATCACAGAAGAAGCGATTCCTCCCAGGGAACACTTCCCACTTTCTTCTCTGCTTCTGTGCATTTTTGTCGTTGGCAAGCGGTAGGGTTGATGTTGGCGTCGCCGTCGCTGAGGTCAGTGCCCGTGGATCAATTTGTTGGTATTCACAGTTTTTCATGGTTTGAGAAAACTCAAAAGCTGTAGGCCTACTTGACTTGACGTCTACTCTAAGGTTGTTGACACTTTATAACTAATGTACTACCTACGTAGCTTAAACCACAACATGCCACCAGACACAAAGATAACGTAACTCAAGTTTTCACGAGTTTGGAAAGGAGGATGCTGTTGACTATCCTACTTGGTAATGAGATGTGTGTGAATAGACGAACATTGCGTAGGCATGCAACTATATCGATGGTTTCATTTCTAGCTTTCAAACCCTGATGCAGCAGGAGAGTGCTGAAAGTATACGATGTCAGGCTCACTGAAGATGATCAGTCTGGTTATGAATCTGCTCGCCCAACCAGCGCTTATGGTTTCACGTTTGGTCAAAGAGCCTGCTCAGCCTAGTTGTTACATCAATTTGAAACAGAGTAATTCTTGTGGAGCCCACTGACATCGCCCAGACTTACTGTTTAACACCAGCTAGCTCATCTTCACCACGAACCTCGTCCAACAACTACGAGACCATCTCATTGAAAAGTGTTATCGAACCATCCTAGTTCTTACTCACAACATACTATTAGCTTTGTACTATATTATCCTTGAGAGAAACTTGACAGCTAACAGTATCCTATGCATAACTGTCAAAAGAGCAAATCACATGCTTATCTACTGATAAACAATCACGACTCAAACGTGTACGCCGTCCGTAGACATTTAAGTCGCTTAAAGATCAAAACAAAGCGTTTATAGCTAGCAAGACGGAGGCGTCACAAGCCCTGGGTTGTGTGTAATAACAGGCACGTTACCAGTGTAGCAGCTAGCAACCAACAAAAGCGTCACGATAGCTCTTTGAGTCAGATTCCTTTGGGATTTACTTGTGGTTCTTTCCGCGCCCGTTATTCCACATTTCAAACCATATCTCGTCCACTGACTGAATGTTATCTAGACCGAGTAAAAGGTTATCGAGATGTTAGACGTTCAGCTTGAGGTAGAGTCGCGTCTTCTAGTAGCTCCGACCCTGATGTCGGCTAGTAATGACAAGTACGGAACAGGGAACCGAGAACACCAGTGTGGTGTGTGTGTGGCCTGGTGAGAAGAGCCAGTTTCTAACAACGCAAGTGTTTGTAAACAGCAGCGACTCTTCTGGTCGCAGCCTACCACATCATGTATGTTCGTTTCTTTTCAACAACAAAAAAACTTTTACAAAAAAAGTAATTTGATCAATTTATTTTCACCTGGTATTTTCATTGAAATAATTAATTTTTCATTTACGGTGAAAAAGTTGTGTCAGGAATGTTCCAAGGCCACGGCGACTTTCTTGGTCTAAATGATTGAAAAAGACAGTTTTTTTTATTAGTGCACACAGTAGGTGTAAGACCTAGATCTAGTACGTGAACTATCTATTTATTTCACATTTTACAAAGAAAATGTACAACAACCAAAAAATTCTTACTTGACTCTTCTGATTGCACACTCTGATCGTCCTGGTGGCTTTTGGGTCTCCTCGGTCCTGGCGCTTTACCTTTGCTGGAATGCTTTGGGGACACACAACATACAGGATTAATATAATAATAATAATAATAATAATAATAATAATAATAATAATAATAACAACAATAATAATAATAATAATAATAGCAATAACAACAATAACATTGTTGTACATTTCATATTATTATAATTGTTATTATTGTTGATATTATTATTATAAATAATTCTGAATGAGAAATTGACAAAAACCTTGTGCCATTACCTTCTTGACTTTAATGCTGATCACCTTGCGGTTCTTTAAATGGACAGGGTGTTCTGCCTCATCAGCCAATTTGGGCTTTCTTTCAGATTTAGTAAGCTTAAAGTAGTCAACTTTGGTTGAAGGCAGAAACTTCACCTTCTTTGATCCCTCAGCGTTTGACATGTGAGACTTGCTGGTTGTGGGTTCAGGTGACATATCCATGGACATAGCCATGCCTGGCATGTCGGCACACAGACTGCACACCTCTGAATCTCCATGATGTTGACATGCCCTGTGGAGGCCTGCATCCAAGACATCCATCGAAGGGCAGAGTTTGAGGTCGTGAGGCAGACTTTGTGTCATCTCAACCTCGGCTTCCGAAACTGTGACGACACCAAATGGATGCGATGCAAAGGTCAGCATTTCCTCCACAAGGGTGAGCACAACTCTCTCCATCGCAGCCTCATCCTTGGCGGCCAACAGGGACTCCAGACCTCTGCGGCCCTCTGCGTAGTCACTGAGTCTGCGGCGTGCCGCGAGCACGACCCGCTCAATGGCATCGCAGCCACCGTCGGAGACGTCACACAGCTTCTTGTCATTGCTGATGTTCACCCCAGGGCACTCGGAAAGCGTGGCCAACACCCTCAGGAACAGCTTGGGCGTGAGGTGCTGCCTGTGCGCTTTCTTCTTACACACCTCCAGCATGAGCGTCGAGACGATATCCCACACCGTCTGATAGAAGATTGAGCACTGGCCAGGGGTCGGCTGTGGAGAGCTGCCTATAGATACAGAGCCGCTGAGATTGGATGGCTGACTGGGCACAGGGGTGACCCTCGATTCATTCACAGGGGTGGCCCTCGATTCATTCACAGGGGTGGCCCTCGATTCATTCACAGGAGTCTCACTGCGCGCTCTCACATGGGCATCACTGGTATCCTTCATAGAGATGATATTGTAGGTTTGAGTGGCGATCGCTACAGCCATGTTGGTGACCACCTGTTTTTCCCTGGACCTCAGAGCACTCTGGAGGTTCTCCAACGACCCACACTGCTCCAGCATGTACTTGTAGACCTCCGTGGCAGCCTGGTTCAGCTCAACCAGGGAGAGCTGAGGCCAGTCCTGGCTGGGCATCTCGGCCTCGGGGCTGCCAAACCTTTCTGGGTCCGTGCAGAGCTCCACCATCACCGCGTCCATCAGATCCTCTGCCAGCTCCACGGAGCATGGCGAGATCAGGTCGACCGATCTGAGCGTTACGTCCTCAGAGATGGTGCACGCCTCCTCGGTGACCCAAGATGATGGGGAGCTCAGCCTGCTGGAGGCAAAAGAGCTTGGTCGTGAGTAGGCCGGGTCATTCTTCATACTCCGGATACAGTGGGTCAGCGACTGGCCAAGTGAGGTCACTAGCCTTGCCACCAGTTGCTCCTCAGGTGCAGCAATGGCACGACATAGTTCTTCTCGGCTGCAACAGTAATTAAATGCCAAGTCTTGATAGATAGACCAGGCCACCTGCTCTTCATTGATGTATCTCGATGGGAGGTGCTCAACACCCTCCGCACGTAGCAGATCATGCCAAAACACCTCCAGCTGCGGAAGCAGACTGTCGAAATGCTTTAAAGTGTCTGAATCCAGGCTGGAGAAGGCAGCACCAGGAGTTGTGGATTCATCAGAATGAATATGCACCCACAAGTTGATCAAGATGTCCTTAACTGGTCCTGGCTGGGGAATAATAGCCTTGTCAGTGCATGGGGCCGGGGAAGGGGTTTTGACTTTGTCCCCATTGCCTTGTTGTGGAACAGCACTGGCCTTCGAAGGACTGAGAACTACGCCAGGACCGTCAGCAGCGGCTGGGGTCACAGCTGGTTGGGATTTTCGAAAGTTTTTCCAAAACATACTCAGGGGGTTCAAGAGCGTTCCTGATACAGAGCAGGCTTGTGTCTGAGATCTCCTTGAGCTGTGAAGTTCTTGGCTGGAGCAAACCACATGACGTGCAATGCTGCTCCTGGGTTGACAAATGTGTTCCACACCTGAAATGAAACATTTCAGAGGATGTTTACATTATGTGTCACATTTCTTGCATTAACTTGTATTACCACTGATAAGATAACAAACATGTAAAAGGCTCAAGATCACAGTCCACAGAACTGACTGTATTACATGAAACGAACCCTGTGTGAAAACTTGTATTGGCCATTGATATTATCTTACACAGTAGAGTTTTTTGTTGTTGTTGTTTACATTTCTTTGTTTACTTTTCATCTAGAAATTGCAATTTTAAAATTATGTTAACATCAGACAAACAGAGAAAGAGAAAAAGAAAAAGAAAAAGAAAATGGAAATTCACCATAGGGGTGGGCGATATGGCAAAAATGTTGTACCACGATTTTTTAACATGAAATCACGATATCGATTTTTTATCACGATCTTCCATCCAAAAAATAAAAACAACAAAAAACAACTTTCATATACTTGCAATTTGTAATTTGCAGTCAATAAAATGTTAACACACTGATGATACTCTCATAAAGTGTACAAGTGGAATACAATAATGTAAAGAATAAAGTGAAGACAACAACACAAGTGAGAAAACGTCACTCTGATACTGATAATAAACATCCTCACTGCAAGACGATCTATACGATTTCTCGACTTTGGCAGATTCGAGACGATATTTTACTCAATATCGCGATCCACGATATAATATTGTCATATCGCCCACCCCTAATTCACCATCAACTTTAAGTGTTGCCTACCTTGAACCACAGAAGCCTGCCCAGTACCCAGATGTAATAATCTCTTTCAAGTCATGTTTAGCATTGATGATGCAACAATGGAGCCTCAGTGATGTCAGACAAGGGGTCCATTCCATTTTTTTTTTTTAATTGTGTAAAATGTGTAAAAGTGCCTAAAAAGGCATTTATGTTTTCAAATAAACAGCCCTATATCAATTTAATTTGCAGTAGGGCAGTTTAATGTTCCCCTATACTCATTGTTTATGTTCTTGCAATTATACTGGTTCCAGCAATTATACTGGTTACAGATTGATCAAATTGCCCTATACCTTTTGATTTGATGTTGGTGTGAATGTTATCTCTTTTCTCTCAATGTTTCAACATTGATTTTTGTGTTTTTCAGTCTTGTCCATCTCACCCTATTATTTGTCACATCAATTTAATATTCACACAATTTAGTGCCATATAAGGAATGTCTAAATAAGCCATTACAGCCTCATAATTATGAATACAATCATGTTGCATGTAAGTTATTGAACACTCACACAAGTCAGCTCTCAGCTGGACAAAATACATACCTCCTAGGTCTGCATCAGCACTGTATGGACGGCCGTCCATTCCAGACTTATATGCTGTGACATTTCTCCTTTCATTCCCAGAGGTGGCACTCTGGGGCCTACTCCTACGAGGTGACACTGTCTGAGGCCCACTGCTACGAGTTGTCGCTGTCCGAAGCCTGCTCCTTCGAGGTGACACAGTGGTGCCAGAAGACAGTAATCCCCGTTCAGTAAGGAATTCTGAGCCAAGCATGCACTTGTCTATTACTTTGCTCACAAGTGTCCCAATGGTGAGCTTGATCAGACACATCCTGGCAGGTGAGCAGCAGGCAAAGATGTTGCCACTGCCTACAGCATCGGTCAGCTGCTCTGTAAATTCAGGATAAAAACCTTCATATGGGGTTTGCATTGAACTGCCATGGCATCTCCAGTTACTCAGGGAAGCTGAGAGAGAGGCCAGACACAGTGGGGACAGTTCTTCCACAGTAAATCTCTGTACACAGAGATCTCCTCTGTTGGTGTTGGGACCTGGTGGGGTTTTCTCGTTGAAGGTTGGATCTGCTAGATACATGTTGCCTTCTTTCTTTATTTTCAAGTTTTCCATCTGGTCACCACAGGTGTCTGTTATCAGTGGCCCGGCAGACTTCGAGCGAGTTTCAGGGATGACAGCATTGCTGATGTGGGCATTCAAAGGCTGTGTCAATTGAAACCTGGAGTGTGTCTTTTTGGCAAAAATGCTGTGGTCCCTGCGATCCTTGTATGTATGTTCTGACGAAGAGGCAACCACAGAATCAGGAAGTTCTTGTCCAAAAACTGTCACTGGCTCACTGCAGACATTCTGTATGCCTCCTACACATCTGTGTACACTGGTTGTGTCTCTGGCAGATCGGTCTACACTGGCTGTGTCCCTGGCAAGGGAAGCAATGCCTGTTGGTTTTTGGTCACCCTCCGACTGGTTTGTGATAAACTGTGCCAATTTGGTCTCAATATCGAGGTTAATGGACTGCAGGACAAGTTCAGCCTTTAGGGTGATTGGACTCGCATGGATAGCATTGTTGTTGTAGACAGATGATGATACATCACATATAGCTTTGATCAATTTGCTCAGTTTTGCTTCCCAACCATGACAGTCATAAGGTGCCCCACGACAGGATGCATCAATCAAAGACTGCCATATAATCATGACAATGTCACTGGTCAAGGACGACAGGTCGTCGTCCGTGACTCTGAGGTCGTTCTGGCAAGTCAGTGCATTTTTAGAGGAGTCACATTTAGTGGGATTGAAGCTGTGGAGAGCACACTCAAGGGCGGCCTTGACGGGCTGCTGAGCTGCCTTTTCAAACTGCATCTTGACATTTTCCATCACGCTGGCAGTTTTTAGCGACTCCTCCTCGTGCTGCAGTGACTCACACCCTCGCGAGCGCGAGCGCTCAGTCACACTGCTTTTCATTTCGGCAGCCTGAGTCAGAAACTGCCATTTTGGCGCACACATGTTACTCAGCTTGTCCAAGGCCATATCAACGTACTCACAGAGAATGGCTTTCTCCTCACATGCATCACTATTACTAAAGTGCAGCCGATCGAGCTGACCTTTCATGTCCAAGAAGATCTGGTGAGAAATCTTCACCGCTTCGTCATGCACACTGAGGTTCTCTGAAGATCTCTTCGATGTGCTGAAAGAGTACGGTGTGCCAGAGTATTCGGTCTCTGGGGACCGTTGGTTTCTCATCTGATCTATTATGTCCATGACCATGTCATCGGCATATAGTGCAAACTCCTCTTTGGGAGCTTGGGCGATGTCTGAAAGTGATCTAACAGTCGGCCCTACTGGGAGTTTGGTGCTGGCACTAGTGCTGGCACTTGCACCTCTCTGAGCCGACTCATTGTGCTCTTTCCATCCAGCTAAGACACAGTCCTCAACTATCCTTTTAATCCTGGCTGAAGATGCTGATGTTGATGATGAGAGCGTTGCCGATGACACTGCAGATGATGACCTGTTTGTGTTTGTCTTTGAAATGGCTTCAATGGCTTCTTCAGCAACGAGCGTGCTGATCTTTTCTAGAATGTCATCTACTGATTCGGCATAGACGAGATTCCTGAGTGTTGTGCCAGAGAGTTTGCATTCGGTGGAGAAATGCTTCAGCTTGGGAGACTCCTCTTGGTTGCAACAGGTATTTCCCTGTTGCGTGTTTCTGGCAGGTGCAGCATTCACACACGGGTGTTCTCCACAGGCCTCAGCATTGCCCCTTTGTGTTTTGGAATTTGCCAGTGAATCAGGCAGCTGGGTGAAGGATGATGTGCATGCTCTCTCGCCAGCGCAACACCCCTCCTGTGTGCTGGCCGTTGTAGATTGAAAAGCACAACAGCGCTCATTACTGACACTATGCCCAGAGTCAGACTCAACTTCGTCATCAGCGGCGGAGGAGGAGGACCCTCTGGCTTTTATGTGTTTCATCACCTCGTGCGTGGCGTGCCAGATGACCCTCTCAGCTTTTTGCCTCAGATCGTCCTGCGGCCCGCTCTCCCCACCAGAGAGCGATTGGGCCTTTTCACTTTTGACAGTCTCTTCATTAGGCTGATGTATAGGATCGGGGGACGACTGGGGGGCCTCTGTGTCGCTCCTGAGATGCTGGTCTATGTCACCATCACATTGGGTAACCTCAGTGCGGCTGACGTGATCATGATGATGATGATGATGATGAGTAGTGGTTTTGTCCGTAGAGCCAGTTTGTGGAGCGGGCAAATGTTTCTGCATGAACTGCTGCATGACTGGGACAATGGTGCTGACCATGCCGCTGATCATTACATTCACAGGTGTTTCTTCAGGGTGGTCCTCCATGGCATTCTGCATTCAGAAGACAAAAGAAAGCACTTTGACACATTTATGAATCTATTCATTAGGTATTACTGTATACTGAACCAAATGTACTGACACTATTCCCAAGCCAATAGTATTTACTTTCACAATGTCTCTGTGGTTTACTCACATGTATTTTGTTTTTCTCATGATTCAGCATCTGTTCACTGAAAAAAAACAAAGACATGTTCCTGCTATTAAGGTTAATAAATGAGCACAAATATGGCAATGGCTGTGCAGTGTCTAAGAACCACACAACAACGTTTAGTGATGAGTGTCGGTGTGCTTCATTTAACCTGCGTTGCGGCATGGAGAGGGCGGAAGATGAATCTCCATAACTGCCTTCATGTTTCGACAAAAAACTAGTCTTCGCTGTAACTGGAGGAATGGGGATTGCAGTATTGGACCTGGTGCCTGAAAAAGAATTGTAGAGCAGAGAACTGCCCTTTTGTTGACTATCACAAAATCATGACCTGCATACTGTATGAATGCCTATCAATTGTTTGTTGACTTTATGGCAATGCAATCAAAAATGTCTACAACTTTGGTTTGATGAACTACACTGAGCACTAATTTAGGATCAATTAAGTATGTCTGTCTATCTGTCTCACTGTCAGTCAATCTATCTGTGTATAATGGAGTGTTTGTTCAAGGCACTTACGTGCATTATCTCTGGATTTGAGTCTGTATTTGTCTCCTTGCCCTGGCCAGGACATACGGCCATTGCAGTAGACAGACTCTACAGCACTCTAGACAACAAAATGTCAGTTTGCAGTTTGAGGGTCAGTCTCTCGCAATATTGTGAATATGATACAGCATCGATATTAAAAATTTACATACCTTCCTTTTTCTGCGTGGCAGTGGAGATAGCCTTTTCAGTGTTGGCCTCCTCATCAAGACTGCTGGTTGGCCAGCTTGAGAAAAAAAAACAATTCATATAATTGAAATGTGAATGAAAACTACAATTTATCCATTCTGTATGATCTGCATTAGGACTGAAGACTAGCCTAGCGCAGCCAGACCCGGTCGCTAGGGGCGTCTAGATTTCTAGGCTAACTGAAGACATCACACAGATAAGAATCTAGTTCACATGGCTCAATATTGCAGGGTTTTTCTTCTTTTTTTCTTGTAAAAACAAGAGAAGAGTCACATTTCAAGACACTGTGCCTTTGTCGAAATGAAACTATCATTTATTACTGGAGTGGATGAGCATGTAGGTATAGATTGGACTCCAGTTTTCACTTCATAATGCTTACCATGACCTTGCGAGAGAGGTGTAGATCCACTGCCTCTGAAGTCATCACCCAATACTCTGGCTCTGAGACTTGCATGTGATTCGTACCAATTCTACTGGAGCAAATAAAACAAAGTTAGAATTTACAGTCAATTACATACAATTACAATAATTACAATTACAATACAATCGAATACAATAGAGTCAATTACAATAATGACATACATTTTGGAATAGAGTGAGTGGTGAAGAACGGTGAATTGTAAACCATGCAAGGTTCAGGTGAAGAGAGCTCTCTGACAGTATACTGTTTCTGCACAATATGTGACAGTGAAAGTGCTATTGTCATCGGGTTCAAGTCAAACTACTACCTCCCGTCCTTTTCTTTTGCCTGTAGCCTCTTGCCTCAGTGTCACCCCGCCTCTACAGGGAAATCAAAAATGTTTCCCCGCTGTCAACCTAGCCAGAACAACTTTTGAGGTTTTCCCCCATTCAATATCCCAATTGAAAATGATAAACTTGTCTTTTTAAACTATTTTTTTTGTGCGAGACTAAGTAGAAGTTCCATAATCAATGACGTCAAGAGGCCACGAGCAACAAGAAAGGACACAAGGCACTAGTTTGACTTGTACCCACTGCACCACAGCACAGCAAACAGCTGCATTGCTTTCAGGGCCGGGCCAGATGGCAAGGCGTCACCGTCACCTGTCGTGCTCCCCGCCAGCGGCGTTCCAGCCTCATCTCCCGCTGCACCTCATGCGTTACCTCCTCCACCATGCTGCGCCAGCGCATCCTGTCCTCCTACAAACACCAGAACATGGCTCAGTCAGCGTGTGTGTGTGTCTGTGTATGTGTGTGTTTTTTTTAAAGTGGTGATTAAAAAGCACATGCACAATAAGTGTGGTACAGTCTGAACAAAAACAAAGAAACGACATATGCTTATTTGCTCTTCACTGACTTAGAGCAACTTTACTGAATGTGAATGGGGTATGGTAAGCCAAGTTTATTTGTACAGTATACAGTAGAACAGAAAAAGCACTTTGATGTCCTTGATTTAAAAAAAAAGCAAGAAAAAAAAGCAAAGGACAAAAACAAGGTGTGAATTTCTTTTTTTGTTTGCGTGTATTCCTGTGTGTGTAACAGAAAAGTCTCCTTTACAATACAAAATCGGCAAAGGCAAGTCACTTACTTCATCAGTGTAGAGAGGCCTGAGTCGTCTGTTCCCTTTTGCACGCTTCAACTTGCCATTACCGCTGCTCTGTGTCCTCCTCGGCCTACAGGTAACAAATAGGTCAACCACCGTAGGTAAACCTCAAGAGGCAACCGATAAACCCCACCGTTTCACATGGTGTTCTGTGGCTATGAATCATCTCTCAAAGGCTCCACTGATTTACCTTTGGTGTTGTGATGATCACACAGCACACACACACAATGCACTTAACAAAATTGCACATCTGGTTAAGCCAATGTTTTGAACAGGGTACTATGGTCAGTGGGGGGACTGGGAATTCCAGGTAGAGCCCTGCACTCCCACAGGACCAGACACAAAGCAGTGTGGTGCTGGACACACTTTGAAAGTTCATTGTCGGCACGGGCGGGAGCAAGCAGTAATGAACTGTAGCCCCAGGAACTAACAATTTTTGCGGTAACACTTTACTTAAAGCCAACATTATAAGTGCATTTATAACAAATTATAATGCACATTATAATTACTTACAACGTATTATGACTACACTCATAATGCTTCATGATGCTTTATATTAACAGTTATGAATAACTATGAATCTAGCTTATAATGCTTTATAAATCCAAGGGTGTCATGAGTGCTCATGACTGGCTATAAACAACAGGCTGCCTGATGGGGCTTATAGTACATCATGAGTACCTATACCCCTCTATGCACAGACCTGGATGATATACTGTCATAAGGGCTCATACGATGCTATAATGTTTAATGTGAGATCATAAGTCGTCAATGTGTGTGCTCTAAGTAAAGTGAAGTTCATATGGATGCATCTATAATGCACTGTATAATGCACATCTATAATGCATCATAATGTACTGTAAGCCCCATCAGGCAGCCTGTAGTTTATATCCAGTCATGAGCACTCATAATACCTTTGGATTTAAAAAGTATTATAAGCTAGATTCATGGTTATTCATTACTGTTAACATAAAGCATCATGAAAAATCATCGGTGTAGTCGTAATGTGTTGTAAGTAATTATAATGTGCATTATAATTTGTTATAAATGCGCTCATAATGCGCTATATGGGCTTCATAGAAAGTGTTACCGTGTTATCATATATACGTTGTTGTGGTCATTTTATTAAGCATTTTGCAGATGTGGTCTAGTTTTCAGTTTGTGGTCTGTGGAGAGAGCTCAGCTAAACTCAGTATGTATAACGTAATTACACAGCCAATGAAAAGAACTTTTGAGAAAAATGATGTGAATGTCCGCATTTATCTGGATTTACAGGCAGGAGCAGGACAAATTTTGGCAGGCGTGGGCGAGACTACAAACTACAATGCTCTGCAGGAGAAGGACAGAATTCCCAACATCCTCATGACACAATACGTGTCACGACACAGAGGTCATGATGGCCACACATATGCATTGTTGTTTTTCTTAGCATAGCAACAGAATGCCAGAAATTATGCAGTGCAGTTACAATGCTCATTAAGTGATCATTTATTACTACAACTAATATTACTACTGAATAAGAGTGTGGACTTCTTTCTACTGACTAGGCTGAGTATTAGCAAAGACCTGTAGTTTATACGCATCACAATACAAGGGCCATGACACGTGTCATAAAGCGCTCCAATAGTATATTGTCATGATGATGTTTTGCGCACCGGTCAGGATACATCAGTCACACAAGACGACAAAGGAAAATCCTCGTCATTCACTCCCCAGTCCCCACTTATCCAGCTGTCGCTGTCCACACTCAATTAGTTTTGGGTAGGGTGCGCACATCCAAAAACACTTGTTGCAGGTGCCAGACAAAAGTCAGACAGTTGAAAAAGGTAGGTCTGCACACTGCCAATCAGCTCCAAAAATAAACATTATTATTTAAAAAGCAACGTTTCGATCACGCTGGATCTTCATCAGGCATGTCTGCCTGGGCCCACAACCCACACCCTTGGCTTTAAAACAGTTTAAGACACTGAGACCAGGGGTCCACAACAAAAGGTTGGTACAAAATCACATCTAAGTACAGAACAAATACTGTAGATATAAGCGTGTGGTTAAATGTATGTTGCAATAAGGAGAGGGTCCTTGGATTTTGTTTTTCTCCATGAGGGGTCTCCTGTCCAAAAACGTTTCAGAACCCTCGACCTAGACTCCCTATGTAGCGTCCCCACATAATTAACTGACCTATGCTCTACAGTTCAACCTCACCTGTCTGCATCCTTCCTCTGCAGCTCCTGACCGTGTGTGTGTAAATACTCAATGAAGTCAGGCACAGAGATGTCAGAGGAGATTCTCCCCTCCTGCTGGATCAGGAGTATACGTCGCACCAAGGCTCTCTAACAGCATGCAAAAAAAGACACACTATTGGTGGTGGAGTTCCATTCAGGGTGAGTTATTCCAGACCGTTTAGGTACTAAGTGCATCAGGTGTGGATATAAAAACTTACCTAATAAAAGGTTAAAAAGAGTCACCAGCCAGTCAAAAATATTTGTGTGAAATTCACCGGCTAGCTTTGCTCTTAGTCTATATGCCAGTATTTGGTTGGTGCTCATTTCCATTCTGTGTGTGTGTGTGTGTAAGTCTAACTTCCATTGACTTTTCTATTTCCACTAAGCTTACCTGTGCGGTACCTTAATACGATGGTCAAAGTGTCAACATATTTTTTATTGATTAGTGTAAACAACAAAAATAACCTGCTCCATCTTAAACCTCTGATCCAACTCCAGCTGTAATTCTCTCAGGTAGTTCTTGTATGTCCTAAATTCTTTAAGGTTGCATGTGACCTAGCAAATGGCAGACATGCAGAAAGAAATAACACATGATATAATAAATTAACTTATTTGTGTTTTAAAATGACTATTAGCCTTGCAGTTCTACAGATGTGCTTACTCTGTCATGCTTAGTGATGAATCCATCCTCAAGGAGATGTTTATGAATGTCTTTGCGGTACATGTAGTTCTTTAGATAAGGATCATGAAGGCAGTTGTAAGTGGTGCTTAATTTGTAGCCATTTGGGTCTGTGAGATCAAAGTGGCCCCTTGGAAGCACAAGCTGAAAATAAGGTTTCATTCATAGACTTAAGCTTAGATGGTATGGACATGGACTGTACATGGACATATCTATGCATGGACAAGGACTTTGTAGGCTACCTTTGAAAACTCCCACAAAAAATGGCAATGCTGACGTCAGGCCTTATCCCAAAGAAGAAGGGCATCTGGAGCCTAGGACCTATTTTCACAATAACATCACCTACCTTTTCGCATAGGTGGTTGGTATGAAAAACATAATGTCGTCCGGAGTTGCCATAAGTAGAGGAAGACCGTGAAGACTCGGCCTGATCCATAACCTTTTAGGTCACAGCAATAAGAATGACAATATTCACACGAGAGGCTAAGTTGCATAGCAAACCATTTTCAATGTGTAAACAACTCGAAGAGAGCAGCTGGGATACGCTCCGTGTCATTGAACGTTTGCAAAAAAAAAGCAACAACAAAAAAACTTACAACAGTGGGAATTGGTCTTGTCAAATAACAAAAACGCCTCCGACAACGTCTCAAGTTTATAGATATTTGACTCGACGACACACAAAGTAGCACAGGCCATGAAAAACACAGCACTATTTTAGCATAGCACTTGTGATTTCAAAATCCAATTCACACGCGTCAGTACCATGGCAACGTCCTAACGCGTTCGGAGGGGAGAACACAAAATTGTTACAAAGTTGCGTTGATGACCGGTTTGTAGTCTGGGAGTTCTGCCAAAAATACAGTCATGCAGCACATGGCACAATGAGAATATTTAATAAATGTCGTTGTGTTCACAATATGAAAGATGTTCATTTAAAAGCCAACTTCAACTCAGTAATGCATAAACTGCATTCATTCCCCACACAAGCACATAATTTGGTATGACACAGATCCAAACCCTACAAGGCAAAGTGCAATAACTAAATATTTTGTAAAACTTGAGTTTAGGCTGAACATGGTCCTTATGACACTTTTATATTGTGCTAAAGCGTTATGGTCCAAATGTGACTGCCTTTAGATATATTGCTACATCAAATTGCAGTGACTACAATATCCAACCTGATACCAATACCTCTCAAGAGGCCATTTTTTTCTCAGTTTCAATGTTGGCAGCCTTTGTATGGCAGCATACACACATACAAATGGATTGTAATCTAAAAAAAAAAAAAAAAGTTTTTTTTTTGGGCAGCCGTGGCCTAGTGGTTAGAGAGTTGGTCTTTCAATCTAGGGGTTGCAGGTTCGAATTCCCCTTGACAACTCCATCCATGGCTGAAGTGCCCTTGAGCAAGGCACCTAACCCCACATTGCTCCAGGGACTGTAACCAATACCCTGAAAGTAATAACCGTAAGTCGCTTTGAATAAATGAAGGCGTCAGCTAAGTGCAATGTAATGTAATGTAATTGGCACTTACATATAGAAAAAAACAAACATACCCATCCAACCGATTTTAAGCATTAATTCAAATGCATACAGTGACCACATTGATCGTCAAGTAGCAGGGATGTCAAGTCCATGGCAAAAAGTTACAGTGCAAAGCAAGTCCAATCACCCAATAAGACATAAAATATCTTAAAATACACTTGGTCACAAATGAACTTGCTGTCCATGCAGTCAATAATTCTGTGATGGGATTTTGGTGAAATCTTCCCCATGGTATGCCAAACAGGGGGCGGTGAATAGGCATCCGTTCCTTCTTTCCTTTGGTGTGTTCGTCTGCCAGCAAAGGTTCATGGGACAGAAGGAGGTGAGCACTTATCCAGTATATCACTGGTGATGACGATCCAAGAAAGCGTGTCAAAACCTGAGGAAAATACAGACGATCAGAAATAATAACCGAGTGGCAAATTAATGTTCAGCTTGCAGTATATTTCTAGTAGCAACAATATATTTAACCAATGCATCTGTATGTTGTTTTATCTTGATGGATGTCAATTTAGTTAAAGCCTGTTAGTCCCAACCCTGGCATTTTGTTTTGCCTTCTGGCCTCCTGTATGTGTGTAGGTCAGGTAGAACCATAACCCCCCAGTATCCAACAATTCACACTCTGAAAAATGCATACAACGATGAGGGAACACTCACCTGCACGTGCATACAGAAGAACCCGGAGAGCAGCAGCACGGTGGCATGGACCACGTACACGAACACCCTCCTGCTGTGGAACCCAGTCGGAGCCTTCTCATCCCTCTCCTTACTCGCGTCACTGCCAGCAAGCCCCAGGCGCAGGCAGTACCTTGGGTCGGCCCTGAGGTACAGGTAGGCAGCCAGAGACCCCAGAGTCGACACAGGCGACGCCAACAGGAAGTTGGGGATCTGCTTCAGCTGGAAGTAGCGCAGGAAGCCCACATCCCAGTAGACATCTTGGAGGTAGGAGTAGAGGAGAGGCAGGGGTCGGGAGCACCAGGGTGGGGCAGGGGACGCCGGGTCTGGTACCCGGTAGCCTTTCACCTGGGCTAGGGAGAGGAGGACGGGGGATACAGGCTCCAGGGTGGAGGGAGTCTCGCAGAACTTTGTGTACCCGTAGAACTGAAAAATGGCAAATGGCAAACAGATGACCAGAACCCAGATGACGGCAGTGGCTATGAAGCGAAAGGCTATCCACATGCACCGCATGAAATTCCACCCATCTCTAGAAGAGGACCTCCAAAGCGGTTGGGCCAGAGACAGAGCCCTCTTCAAGGACAGGTACAACAGGAAGCCCGAGTTCACCAGGCCGTTGGCTCTGGCACCCGTGGCCAGCCCAAGCACCAGGCACGCCTTAGCGGTCGAGCCTCTCTCCAGGAGCCAGAGACCCCCAAACGTGAGTGCTGCGTACAGACTCTCTGAGTAGCCTGCCACGAAGAAGACGTTGGCAGGTGTCAGGCAGTAGAGGAGTGCGGACAGAAGGCTCAGGCGACGGTCCTGGAGGACCAGGCAGCCGAGACCGTACAGGGCGGCCGCACTCAGTACAAACAGTGCACTGTTGAGCAGCGCCACAGCCACCAACAGCCTGCCGTGCAGCGACAGCCAGGCAGCAAGGGGCCAGAGCAGCACAACTGCGACACATCGCAAGACGATGGGTAGGAGGGGAAAGAATGCAAAGTTGTGTTCAAACACGTAGCCGCGCTCTGCAATGAAGAGGAAGTGCTGGGCATCCCAGCGCCCAAGGCCCCCCAACAGCACCTCAGCAACGGGATCCAGCAGGAGAGGGTCCTCTGCTGGGGGTGGGCTGAAGGCGTCGGCGTCATGGTCTGGAATTGCACTATTCAGCAACGCCTAGAAGACAGTAAAGGGTGAGAATGTGGCCAAGCTGGTTATTATTTCTTGCCATGGCATAGGTCTACAAGTCGCCACAAGAGGGCGGAATACCCCCATGAAAAGACATTGACTATGGCTTGAAATGTGTCTGCAATGCTATCTTTCACCTTTACTAAATAGAATCCGATTGCTTTCATAATCCATGAACATTAAACACGTGTTTATACTTCCGTTTGACGGATCCAAACATGTGCAAATAGAAGCTTAACACAACTTCATGATGCTCACCTGCAGTGCCAGAGATCCCAGTCTGGTAAAGACAGCGAACCCCACCACAGCCCGTACACCGGTTGCCATTTTCCACACTTCAGGCTCATTGGGACTTCAGTGTGAATTTCACCTGGCAGTCATGAAACTCATACGTAACCGTTGTCTCAATTTCTCTGAAAACATCACTAGAAAGCCAACACTCGCTTGCCAATTAGGCACGTTCGCCGTACTTCCTGCTGAACTTACAAAGTGCTTGTACATGTCAACGGAGCATTTTTAAACGTTGTAACGAGACTGACGTTTATGCCCACCATAAGCAAGGGTTGCACTTGAATGCTTCACTGCAATTTACAGGAATAAATAGATAAACCGCTGAACTCGTCACAACCAATGACCAGTCCAAACAATATTCATAACAGTCCAATACACTTCCGGGTCTCATGTGGATCGTCAAAATAAAAGTCCAGCATGTACCGGTAGGTTTGTGGTTGCCTGATTATCATAGACTTGCAATCGAGTCGCACAATGAATGTCTAAAAGGTGTTCAGTCACCAGCAAAGAGTGTACCACGAAGGACAATTATTTTATTTTTCACCATTAATTAGCTGAAAATGCTGTTCAAGCTAACTCAGGAATACAGAGTTGTTATTTATGCACCTACATTGCCTATTAATTTTCTATGCATCAGTCTGGCCCCATCAGCTGTTAGGCGTTGTGGCCCTCACTCCTAGTGTTACTAAAATACCACCATAGTAAGTCCTGGGTGAAATAGTTTACTTTCTCCTGATCGCCTTTTCATGTCGATTGAGACTGTCTTGAACGCTCCACAACCTTGTCCCAAACAGAAAAGTGTGGCATGCTGGCCATCTATGGGCCTTCCTCTTACTTCTCTATGGCTTCAGTGTAATCTATATACTGTAGACCGGTGCTGTAGACCTATGTACAATGTGAACAGTATATTGATTTTAATATTGAATGTGCAATGTGCATCTACTTGTGAAATCCAGTAGAACATAATATACACAAGACATTTCATGGTATGGAAGAATGATCTACACAGTAATAAAAAATGCTGGCATTAGCATGGAAGCAAACAATGAAATGAATAAAGCAATCACAAACATCTTACGAAGATTTAATGTACATTTATTCTTACCACATGGAACATATAGTATAAAGATTTCATACTGAATAAATGATATTCATTGAGCCAAAAAGGGGGGGAAAGGAATTTACATTAAGTTTTTAGCTACATAGTCTGAAATACAAATATGCAGAATCCATATCACTGGAGATAGAGAGAGAGAGAGAGCAAGAGAGAGAGAGAGAAAAAAATCTCAAATTTCTGTGTTTCTTCATCTAGAGTTTATTTTGTTGTACCACAAGATGAAATTAAAATATTTCAGCTGTGTCGGCTGTTCTAAGAAGGAGCGGTGGAGAGAAGCCGAAGGGGGAGGGGAGGGGGAGGAGGGGATCTGATATACCTAGAGAGTTTCTGATGCAATGAACCCAACTCAAGTGTGGATGTCCATTCTTCATAGATAAAAACAGTGAGAAGTAGCATAAGAATGTGACAAAGAGTGAGAGGGACAGGGAGAGACAGAGAGAGAGGAAAAGAGGGCAAGAGGAATTAGAGGAGAGAACGAGAGAGCAAGAGAGAAGTAGGGGGAGTGGGATAGGGAACAGAGAGAGCGAGAGAGAGAGCGAGAGAGAGAGAGAGAGAGAGAGAGAGAGAGAGAGAGAGAGAGAGAGAGAGAGAGAGAGAGAGAGAGAGAGAAAGTGTAATGTACAACATCTTATTTACACAACAGCCCACGCTGTTTCTTAAGTTGAAAATCAGTCCTAAAATGTGATTTCTTTTCCATAAGGGTCAATTCATACAATCAAGGGTTTGCTTTTTTTAAGAGAGGAGGTAAGGGTGTTGTAGGGTCTCGATCCTTTGGGGAGAAAGCTTTTCTGGAGCTTCTTCTCTTCACCGTTAAAAACTTCTTGTGTATGTGTGTGTTTTTTTTTCCTCTTTTACCCCCCACTTTTAAAAACTATCGTTGAGTAATCATAATTATCAGCGTCATCATAATCATGAACATCATCATCATCATCATCATCATCATATCATCTCAATGTGAAACAGTGTTACAGAAAGGGTACAGTTGTAATAAGCACTGTACAAAAAACAAACAAAAAAAATATGACTACAATCTACTGCCCGGACCTCCCCTCTCTATGACGTCTGCTCTTGTCCAATGAGAAAGGGACCTGGTGGTGGTGTTGGCGCTGCCCCCCCAGTGACAACGCCCACCATTTTCCAGAGAGGCCACACACAACCCTCCCACATGCTGCATCTCTCAAGTCTGCTTGGACTCCGATGACGGACCGGAGCCTGGACCGCTCCATGGATGGCCCTCCCCGGCCTGCCGCCCCTCTTCCCCCAAAGAGAGAGACTGGGCCAGGGTGAGACACACACACACACAGAAACAGCCACCCCTGCTCTCCTCCTTTTCCCAAACTCACTGTAAACGTGACAGCAACTTTGGTTACAGTTCTTTTTAAGTTTGTCCTTTTTTGTGTGTGGTGGTTTTTTTTTTCAGGTGTGTGTTTTTGTGGTTTTGTGTTCTGTCAACTATTTATTTAGTTTATTTATTTTAACTTTTTTTATTAAAAAATAACAATAAGAGTATTCCCCTACCCAGAATTCCCCTCATCTTCCGCAAACCTCCCCCTGTTTTGTGGGCAGCAAAGGTTTATACACCAGGGGTCCGTGTCATCTTAGTCAGGGGTGGAGGGTGGGGGGATTCAGAGTTCAGCGTGTGCCAGTTTACCACACAGCAGGTCAGTATCCACAGCAACTCTTTATGACATCATCTCTTCCACTGAGGCACAGCGAAGGAGACGTGGAATCGAACGGTCGGAACAGGAGGATGAGAGGAGAGCGAGGGGGGGGACTGAGGAACTGAAGATTTGCATAAATTAAAAAAAGGGGAGGCAATGGAGGGTGGGGTGAATAAAAAGGAAGGGAGGAAGGAGGGGCGGGACCAAAGAAAAAACAAACAAACAAACAAAAAAACAAAGAAGTATCTTTCCTTCCCCACTCGCTCCCCTTTTCTTTACACAGCACCAGTGCATCATGGGAGGAGAAAGGAGGGCTGGGGTTATGCACAGGGGGGCGGGGCATGTTCAGGAGGAGGGAAGAGCATTGGGGCACGGTGGAGGAGGAAGAGGAACGAGGGGGGGGAGGGGAGGGGGGGAGGTGACAAACCAGGAAGAGGTTTATTAAGGTGGAGCCACGGCTCCCCCCGGCTGTCATGACTGGCCAATCAGAAAGAGTACGTCACAGATGACATGCGACACCACCGAGTTCATGAGCGGCGAGACGGACAGGTCCAGCAGCCGCGACTCGTGCAGCGTGAACTCCGAGTGGTTCTCCTCCACCCGGGCCATGGCGTGCAGCGCGCGGGCCGCCCGCCGCATCATGTCCACGCTGGTGGGCTCGAACGGCGACTGCATGTGCATGAGCGAGCTCTGGCTCTGCTGGAACTGCGTGGCGGCCAGGCTGTCCTCCAGGAAGCCCAGCAGGTTGCCCACGCTGCCCTTCTGCACGGCGATGGCGCGCGCCGCCATGCTGTCCCCCTGCGCCAGGTTGGCCAGCAGCACCACCGCCATCTCCCGGCACACGGGCACCTTGCGCTCGCCCACCAGCCGCACCAGGTTGCCGTAGAGACGCTCCAGCCGGTGGTAGGGCGGCGTGGCCAGCACCAGGTCCACGTTGTTGTCCTGGATGCTCAGCTTGCTGAGCGTCTCCAGCACCAGGCGCTGCGGGGAGAGCGCGGCGTTGGCGCCCAGCGTGGGGAAGGGGTCCTGGGCCTCGGCCGACGGGCACACGGCCCAGTGCAGCAGGCCGTCCAGCAGCGGCAGGCAGATGCTCTCCGTGTAGAGCGACAGGTCCAGCTGGCCCGAGATGTTGGCCAGCGTCACCAGGCAGTTCTCGCGCAGCAGCTCCAGGCAGTCCCACCACCACTCGTCGGCGTCGGTGCCCGTGCTCTCGTCGGCCTCCTCCTCTTTCTCGTAGGTGAGCGGCGCCTGCTTGCGCTCGGGGTGCCAGTGGTGCAGCAGCACCAGTCGCCCCAGCAGCAGCAGCAGGCCCGGGTGCTTGGACATCTCCGCGTCGTTGCCCGGCACGAACGACAGGCTGCGCACGATGTTGGAGACGCAGACGCAGCGCCGCGCCAGCGAGTCCTGCCAGTCGGCCAGCGTGCTGAGCGGCGCCTCGTCCTTGCTGTGCGGCTCGTCCTCCAGCACCGTGGTGACGCGCCGCGGGATGATGGGGTCCGTCAGCACGCCAAGACACGGACTGGCTGCCCTCTCCGCCGATCCGCTGCCGCCGTCCTTCTGTAACGTGGACGTGGACGCCGCCGGCATGTCGTTCGTGGCGTCCGAGGAAGAGCCGCGTTCCTTGCGGGCCTCTGAAGTGCTGCTGGCTGCCTTCGATGATGACGATGTCGATGAGGATGAGGATGAGGAGGAGGATGATGATGATGAAGGCTTTCCCTCCTCCTCAGTGCTCTTGTCTTCTCTGGCGGTGGCTGACAAGTCCTTGTCTTTGCCTGCTGCTCTCCTCCTGCTACTGCTGATGTTGTTAGTGCTGCTGCTGGAAGATAGGGGCTGACCCTGGGTGCTGGAGGACGTGGAGGTGGTGGTGGTGGTGGTCGCTGCAGGGCTGGTGGTGGTTTTGGTGGTGGCAGGGGCCAGCGTCGGGGGGTCGCGCCGCCTCTCAAAGTGGGTCTGGATGTGCTCAGTGGTGTCGCCGCCGCCCACGCTCCAGTGCACTAGGCCGCTGTCGAACTCGGTGACCCGGCCCAGGCGCGACGAGCAGTCCAGCACGTACGGGTCCTTCTTGCGCACCACCTTCAGGGGCAGCTTGTCAAACTTGCTGGCCTGCCGTGGCGACTCCTGCGCAGCCGGGTCAGACGCCGAAGAGGACGCCGTAGCCCCTGTGGCGCTGCCGCTGCTAGCTTCCTTTGAGGACGACGACGTGGCCTCCTTGGCTTTCTCCTCGCCGGTCTTGCCAGCCGTGTCCTCGCCGTCGATGGCCCTCTCGCGGTCCTCCTCCTGCTTGACCGTGGTAGTGGTGGCGTTGTCTGCTGAGGAGGTGGCACGCTGCGGTTCGGTGACGTCCTCGTCCTCATCGTCCTCCTCGTCCCCGCCCTCCTCCATGGCCTCCACCAGGTCGTCCAGGCAGCCATTGGCCTCCAGCTTGACCAGGGCGTTGGGGTCCAGCAGCGTGCGCTGGCCCGGGTCGCCCACCTCGTACTCGCGCAGGATGCCGAAGATCTCGATCAGGCAGCGCCGGAAGTACTCCACGATCAGTTCCAGGAAGCCAGGAAGCTGCGGGGGAGCAGAAGGAGCTTTTAGAAGAATCAACGTACCAACCTCAGTGAGGTCAGGTGCAGGACAAAAGCCTTGCATCTGCACAGGGATTACAGCAAAAAAAAGTCATCTGACTGAACTTTTTTACCGGTTAGGTACCCGATCGAGTATCACTCCGTAACCCTACGAAAACCAATGTAGCCAGGCTCTGCCCTCGTAACGAAATATACACTGGTTTTACGCAAGGAATGGTGTCAGAGGCTCAGAGCCAGCGCTAGACATAGGCAGACAGGGCAGTCGCCTAGAGCAGAATAGGCCTATGTCTTGAGGGTGCTAGTAATACCAAAAACTGCCACAAAATCAGAGCTTCAACCAACATAAAACTTTACACTTCACATTAACAATGAATATTCATTATACACTAAGTAGGTCTGTATACACTCAATATGAATGTACCTATAGGTACTAAATCAGATGTGCTCAATCAGATGTAGGCCTACAATGCTATGCTTACAGATAGAGGTGCTCCGATTGCTCGGCTGCCGATCATGACCGGCAGATAATGGCCAAAAATAGCCTGATCGGTGATCGGAAAAACATGCCGATCAAAAAACCGATCGAGAGATATTAAATTCCTCACGCAACCATTTGCCTTTACACCTGGCGCTGCATGTAGGCGCTGGCTCTGCACAGCTGCAAGTGCACCAAAAGAAGGCATCTTTGCTTGTCTATAACTTTTCGCCATTCCCCCCTTCATTTCCACCATTCATAACCATATCTGCATCAACAATGATCTGATTTTCCGATCCATGCGCCGTTTACCTGACAATGTAATTTGCGATTGAGTATTACTCGCCAGTGAGCCATTTTACGTTATAACCTGTGTAGTTGCCTCGGTCAGCACGCGACAACTTCACGTTGTCAGCACAAACATGTCAATTATTGTTTTCAAAGTTGTAATTGGCAGTCAGTTGATTAGTTTGATAGTCGCTGAAACACCAAACGGCGACAGATGTGGTAAAACTTGAGAGAGACATTCAAAACGGCAGTGGAGCACTGGAACTGTGGACGGTGACAGAGAGGGGAGGGGCTCTCCTCACGAGGCTGCTTATTTAAAGCGACAGGTTGTTTTTTTCTCGTATGTGGAAGCCTATTTGATGTAATGTTTCAGTTTCAATTCAATCTTAAATAGTTTAGTTATTCTATGCAATAACTTATACATTGATTAATACTGTAGACTGTATTACCAACACTAGTCTGAAAGATAATAATAATAATTAATAATAATAATAATAATAATAATAATAATAATAATTAATAATAATAATAATAATAATAATAGCCTAATAATAGACATGTGCAAATTAAGATTGATTGGTTTATGGGCAGAAATGGTATTCAATAAGGATAATTAATATGCTATTAAAAAAATAGGAAATCATTTTTGTGATCGGCAATGATCGGTAATCGGCAGATAAAGATTTTTGGTGATCGGTATCGGTGATCGGGCCAAAAAATGGTGATCGGAGCACCTCTACTTACAGATGCCAATTCCTAAATACAACAAAAATGGAAAGAGGGAGAGGAGGCAGGCCTAGGCCACCAGATTGCACTGAACTGCAATTTGGGGCATGTTTTGGTTATTTCCTCTTATTTCTACCCATTATTTATGAATTGTTCACAACATTATGCAGAATGGATTCACAATGAGTTTTGCTTCAAAATGGTAGCTGATCTCACAGAATTATTGACTTGGAATTGCAATGAGTTGATACAGTGATCCCATTATGTTTTTTGTTGTTGTTGTAGTAGTAGCAGGCTACCGGTATATTTTGTCTTTCACATCAGAATGGGCAAACACTGTTCTGGTGAAAGCACTGGTGCGCATTGCTTGCAGTTGTATTTCTTACATTTAAAAAACAATGCACTGTCTGGTCATAGCAATCAGAGGGAGAAAACTAGTT
This sequence comes from Engraulis encrasicolus, assembly GCF_034702125.1. NCBI lineage: Eukaryota > Metazoa > Chordata > Actinopteri > Clupeiformes > Engraulidae > Engraulis > Engraulis encrasicolus. The sequence goes on along the minus strand of NC_085861.1, from coordinate 27,415,424 downwards.
GTTGGTTATTTGTATGTTTTTCACCCTTTTTCACTATTCATCCTGTTACGAACAACTTATTGACGTTACAAACAGGGTGCGGACGGTAGTCTGCCTCTGTGTTCTACCGTTTTGAAAACCTATGGCTACTTTTTTGCCTCTCGATGTGCGGTGCCAGGCACACGCTTACCATTGATATAAAAAACGTCCCTAATTCCTGCACGCACTCGTGTTCTCTCATACAAGCTGACACGACGCACGCAGACACGACACAGTCACAGCCAGACGTCTATCGTTTAACAAAAGTAACACACTTTCCCAAGCTTGTCGCGCAACTTTCCACTCGAATCAAGGCAAATCGCCCACCCATCAGCCCTGTGCGCAGTGCGCAAATAACTGAACTCAAACGAAACGCATAGTCCGAGAAGATGGACACAGACGTTGGGCCACTCAAAAACAAGCACGCACACACAACTGTTGCTGCACACTATTCCAGTTAGCAAAAATAGCATCAAACAATAGCCTACAACAAGCCTTGAAAGTGAAACAAACATCGAAACGGCATTTATCGACCATATGAGTCCACCCATCAGGACACTGCTTCCCAGAACAAGACGTGGCATAAAATATTGGCTCTGCCTGGGATAGCAACAGTGACTCCTGTAAAATGCAAACCCACGTTTTAACTTATTTCTTGAATATATATCGGCAACAACAAAGTTAATCTGCTATGATTACAGATGAGACAGTAAAGTATCCGTTGTCAGAAAGACAACTAGAGCTAGTTCTATCATAGCCCTTTTACGCAGCCAGTCAAACGCGCTAAACTTTGAGGATGAAACGCGTGGTATCCTAGCTAGCTGCCAATGATAGCCGTCCCATTGGGGCTATGAATAATGTTAGTAAAAGCCACAATGCTTAAAATGCAAACCCTTCATGAAAAAGACATCATGCGCAGTCGAAGTAAACTATTCTTTTTTTCTAACAATCTGCCCCGGCAGGTGCAACGATAATGGAAACGTGTCCTACCTTCTTCTAGCTATGCATTCCATGCATATGCATTATTAGCCCATATTGGAATCTCAGTCCAACTCGTTTAACGATTGTCATTGCACTTTAAAGACATATTACACTTATTTTCTTTTCTGCCATCAGCAACAATTTTTTTGTCTCTCGCGCTGCACCGCTACCGAATTGTTCACCGCTCGTGCTGTACTTCTTTTTTTTTTTTTGGGAAGAACGGGGATGGCTCAAAACTACTGATGAGTGAATCTGTTGTAGGCCTATCACACCAGTGGTGGAGTGTATAACTAAATCCGTACACCAAACACCTCTTGTCACCTTCTCATGACCAGGAGTGCTCTCGATTTGTGTTCAGTTGGAAAGTAAAAATTGTGAATTAATTGACATAAATTATACGGACGGAAATCCGTCCAAACGAACATCCAGTTGACGGAAATCCGTCGTAGCGACGGAAAACTTTAATCCCTGATCTGCATGGATGTGGTGTTCATCTTAAGGTTATTAGCAGAATGAAATATTACATTACATGAGGTCTGCTGTGCAACAACAACTGAATTAACGAGTGAAAGTAACCTACTGGACTGGCACGCACGCACGCACGCACGCACGCAAACACAGGCTTCACGTTAACTTTGTTGCTCACCGGCCACTGTGGCTAGTGGTTTCCCCGAGACACTAGTCATTCCGTCTTTCTGCTAGCCAAAGTGTGTCGTCAGTTTTTTTTTTCTTTACAATATTCTTGCATTTGCATACAAACAATTGATGCAATTACTGATGTGTCACCCCAAAAGAATAAATTACCTGTCAAAGTGGCTAGTGAGACTGAAACCTTTACTAGCCACAGCTAAGTTTTACAAGCATTTGGCTGGTTGTCAGGTGCCAGTGTCAAGCCCTGACACATACACACGCGTTGTGAAAAGGTTATTAGGCGTACCTGGCAGAGGTTGAAAGTGGAGATGCTGTTGTCGTCATAGAGCAGGATGTTGATGGTGTCTAAGGCCCAGGTGCTCTCAGCCAGCAGCCCCGACTTGAGAGACATCATTATCCTCCACGCCTCTGGTGTGCCTGGAGAAGAGGGGACAGTCATGCAGCCATTAGAGATGATAAAAAACCCGGAGGATCCGGTTGGAGATCCGGGTCAAGACCTCATCCGAACAGACCGGATGGCTGTCGTGCATTGAGCCGCCAAAGGCGGGTCAGACGGCATTTCATTAATATGTCTACAAAATGGCAGTTACGCGAGAAATTGTGAAACCGGAATATATCCTCTTTAGTTGACTACAACAGCCATTCTCTAATCTCCCTAGTATGCTGTTCAGTCACGAACACTCACTGAGTAAAACTGAACCAACTCCCGCCTCGTCATTCATCGAGCCTGTTTGATCCGTCCAGCCTACGTTGTGGCCAATTGAGTGTTTGAGTCGCGGATCCCCGCTCCCTATGCGTGTGCTTCTGACTCTGTTGAGGTCTACATTTTAATGTTAATAGTGCTCTGCCAACGCTTTAACATCTCAGTCTGTAGGCTACTCTTAGGGAAATTATAGTCTACAGACATGACTCTACTATCACTCACTGCGTTACAGCGTAGATAGTCTTTAAAGCCACTGCTGCTGTCACTCCCCTCGTCCGAGTCACTCAGCAGCGGCGCCCTCGGCGACTCGGTGAGACGAATCCTGACTGAGTTGTTGGTAGCAGCGAATCCCCTACGGATCGGATCAACGCTTAAGTTTCGTTTTTGCCACGAGTGTGTGAGTCGCAAGGCAACTCGGCAGCCGAAGCGAGTGGTCATCTGCTGCTCGCCTCCTGACTGTCCCTGCTCAACTAGACTTCTGCTCCCAAATGTTTGACGTTTAGTCTTCTTAAATACAAACACACACAGTATTTATTGCAAAATCAGGAACATGCCGTTTCACTGCTGCCAAAGGCTGTTCGAGTTGTGGTTGCATGTTTAGTGAGGAGACCCAGGTGGGTCGGATCGCAGCATGAGTTTAGGAACTGTTCCATTCATAAAGTGAGTTTTGTTGATCAAACTGTCTTACTCTTTGATTTATCAACGTGAATTGATAAATGGAACAACAAAGGCCAGGCGCATAGCTACTTAACGGCAGAAACGTTTTAAAAAATACATTTTTTATGTATTTATATTTATTTTAAATAAGTGATCCGTGTGATCCGATTGATCCGTCTAATCCGGGTACCCTCCTTGGAATGATCCAATCAACCCGGACGCCTCAAAGATTCGAGTTTAGCACCTCTAGCAGCCATTATGTAGCCATAGAGTATGTGGATTACATATCCACTACGCTGCAGACTGGGTATCTATTTTCACAACACATATCCTTAACACAGCCGTTGGAGGATTTATACCATGAGTGTTTCTGTACTGTCAGTTGAACGCAGTTGCTATTTGTATGAAGATTGCAGTAGTATTTCCATTTCGCTTCTCCTCCTCATCCAAAACTCGTAGAACCCTGGTTATATACATCACCTTCGTTTTAGACATCTGTGGCATCATGTTAACAAATAAGGAGTTTCTGGTTCTTTATGTGCTGACTGACTTACATTATGTCTGAAATGGGGATTTGAGGTTTTCCCAGCTCCCACTGGCTGAGAATACGCAAGGCCTCATAGGCTCTGGACTGGCTTTCTACCACTTGCTTGTTTCCTTCATGTATTAAAAATGTCAAAAAGCTACAAGAATCCATTAAATTGCATGCTGTGTGTAGGCCTGGTAACTGTCCCCTCTGGCTGTTACTTTTCACTTGTGCTGCAGAACAAGGAACCTTATGGAAATGTTCAACTCCGGTCCAGTTTAACCGTAATTTTGATAATTTGAATAGATCCCTGTACAATATATCTGAAATGAAATGGCAGGCTCTGGATCGTCTCCCTCCCACCTACCAAAGTCCAATGGCCACAGCTTCCGGACAATAATGCCCTGTGTACCCCAACCGCAACCTACGCTACCTGGGCGACGGAAGTCATTATTTCTCTATGGAGGGAAGGTGAATAAAGCTGCCAGAGCGAATTCGCCAGGAGCGACCAGAGCCAATTTTTACGATTGCAGTAAAGATAACATTATGGTAATGAGCTATGAAGCGGTTCTGCGAAAAAACAATTGGAACGTTCATATCTCTGAAGAGCCGTTATGTGATTAGCTAAATCAAACATGTCAATGCCGCGTCCAGAGAGAATAAAGCAAATTCATGGCGAAACTTCTTCAACCACCTCAGCTACCTGGGTAGCGCTGGTAAGGCATTACCCTACCACTTCCAAATGTCATTCACGCATTGACATTTCGAAAAAAAGTCATGCATTAGTAAGGAACGCCGGAGCTTGTAGACCATCTTCCTGCCACTCACCGATGTCCTCAGCTTCTGGATACCTCATTAGCAATTTCGAAAAAGCCATGCATGAGTAAGGAATAGTGTAGCATGCCATGTGGGCAATCTCCTTCCCTGGCACTTACCGATGTCCTTCATGGTGAGGCGTCGGCGGGATTTGAGCACTGGCTGGCTGGCTTCCACGGAGCCCGGCGGGAAGGGCATGTCCCTGCGCATGAGCGGCGACTGCATGGCCGAGGGCACTATGTGCGAAGCGGGCACCGGCGCCCCGGCCTTGTGCATCTTGATGCCGCCCTGCATGTAGGGGGACTTGCTGGGCGACGTCCGGCTCTCCATGGACCGGGGCATGGGCGAGGGGCTGGACACCTGCAGGGATCAGATCAGGAGAAGCAATTAGATTCACAGTCAAGTAACATATAGTGAAGTTACTGTATATGCAATTAGCAATTAGAGTCACAGTCAAGTAACATATCGTGAAGTTAGTGTATATGCATGGTCATGTACACTTATATGCATGGCCAAATGCACTTGTTGGGCACGTACTGGAAATTTGTCCATGTCAATGATACCTTTCTACACAAATCCAATACACAACATGTGCATGTAATATGACACACAATTCAATAAATACTTTGTATGGCAGCAGTGTGGAGGCCTATTACACACATCAATATCTACAAACAGTGCTCTAATATGGGCAATAATATACAGAGATACCAATATGTACCAGTCCAGTAATGGTCTTTTTTTTTTTTTGTATTTAATTTAGGTGTCTGCGGTGCATAAGAGAGACCGACCTGTGGAATGTGGTTCTGCATGGACTGCGGCGACTGGTAGTTGGACTGCATGGAGCGGCCCATGGGTCCCGAGCCTCCCCCGCCGTAGGGGGGCTGCCGCGGCCCCATCTGACCCTGCCACTGGCCATCGTGGTTCATCCGCTCGCCCGACGACATCATCTCCTCCGAGCGGTTCATGCCGTGGTGGAAGCCAGGCCCGCCTTGCTGGTTGGGGCCCTGGCGGTTGGGGAAGTTGGAGAAGCCCATCTCTCCTCCTCCGCCTCCACCTCCTCCTCCGCCTCCGCCTCCACCACCCCCATCCCGGCCTCCACCACCACCACCACTACCACCACCTCGGCCCTGCCACATGCCTGACTGGGGGCCGTCGGGGCCCGACTGCATGGAGCTGCCCATCATCTGGGAGGACATGGAGCCCTGGGAGCCTGGGCCCGAGCCGCCCTGCATGCGCTCCCGGCCGAAGGGGTATGGGAACTGGCCGCCTTGGGGCCTCCGCTCGGACCCGCTGTAGCCACCGCCGAACGGCCCGTGACCATGGCCATGTCCGTGACCGTGGCCGTGACCAGGACCATGACTTGGACCGTGACTTGGACCGTGACCCGGCCCGTGACTTGGACCGTGACCGGGCCCATGCCCCGGCCCGTGACCTGGACCATGGCTTAACATCTCCGGCTGCTGGTTAGGGCCAGAGCTGGGACCAGAGCCTGGGCCAGAGCCAGAGCCAGAGCCAGATGATCCAGGTCCAGATCCAGATCCAGAACCCGGGCCTGGACCTGGACTGGGGGCGTGTCCTGGACCGGATCCGGGGCCTGAGGCTCTGGGCTCAGAGGTGGAGCTGGAGGCGGAGCCGGTCGAGGCAGCGGAGAGCGGAGTGGACGACTGCTCCCGCTCGCGCTCCCTCTCCCGCTGCTCCCGGTCACGCTCTTGCTGCTGCTGCTGCTCCCTCTGCTGCTGTTGCTCTCTTTGCTGCTGTTGTTGTTGTTGTTGTTGTTGCTGCTGCCGTTGCACTTGTTGTTGCTGCTGTTCCCGCTGCTGCTGCTGCTCTCTCTGTTGCGCTTGTTGTTGTTGTTGTTGTTGCGCTTGCTGCTGCTGCTGCTGCACTTGCTGCTGCTGTTGTTGTTCCCGTTGTTGTTGCTGTTCACGTTGTTGCTGCTGTTCACGTTGCTGCTGCTGCTGTGCCTGTTGCTGCTGTTGCTGGGAAGTGAAGGGCCCGCTGTACATCTCCCCCTCGTGACGCTTCGATGGCGGGTAGGCACCATCACCAGGCCGCTTGTAGTTCTGTGTGATGGGTGCATTCAAAATGCAAACACCGATTATAAAACCAATAGATATAAGGTCTCTCTGATAATCTACCCTTGTGCACATCCCATCCAGCTAAACAATCAGATCTCCAAATGAATGCACAATTGATACAATCAAACCAAACCTTTTCCATTACAAGTATGTGGTACAACCATATAGAACAAGGTGGTGTCAACATCATTCCAATGCTTATATGTAGCATGTATATATATATGTATATATGTAGGAACACAATGTGAAAGAAAGCGGCAGCGGCCAACTCACCGGTTGTTGCTGGGGGTACATTCCTGACTGCTGGTTGGGGTACGGACCACCAGGTGGCGCCCCTGGACCAGGATACTGATTACCATAGGAATCGTGCCTGAGTGCAGAAGGGAGAAAAAGAACCACCCACCTCAGAAACACACAGAAAACCAGCCCTGACAACCAGCACAGCACAGCGCACTGCCGTCTATCCGTCTCTCTCACACGGCACTTACGATGCCACAGCAAAACCAGAGATGGGATACTCAATAATTTCTCTGCTTTTTTTTTTTCACGAGGGTGATTAAACATTTTGAAGACAGGGATTTTAGGTAGGGAACAGGCGGGGTTATTTTTTTCTTTATCTTTTTTTTTACGTACCGCTGTTGCTGGGGAGGGTAGCGGTTTGGCGAGTACATCCCCGTGTCAGTGTTTGAAGGCATCATGTTTGGCTGAGGCACCCCTGGACCCATACTGCCCTCTGGGCCCATACCACCTTCAGGCCTGAGTGACAACAACACACAACACCACACACACACACAACCTTGTCAGCACGTGTTCAGACTTACACATAGATTTTTTTTACCCAGACAAGACTGGAGGAAATGCTTATAGAACAGTCAGGAAAAAATACTGAACAATGTCTCTACGTGGTGGCGTCTGTGTAGTATTCATGTCTTTTTTTTCCGACAGCACTCGATATGGTTTCTATCTGTGCACAGATGAGTAAATAGGAGCCCTCCACTGCTGCAAACAACATGGCTGCCGTTTGTTTCAGCCAGCCTGCGTGTGCTGTGCATCTCCCTACTCGGACCAATCCAGTGCTTCAGTAGATCAGAGGCTTGTGAGGGAAGGAACACAGCACACAACGGCTGGGTTTACAAATCAATTAAAAAAAGAAACGGGTTTTACAGTTAACTTTTGCATAAAAAAATGTCAGTTAAGAGATTATAGTCAAATAAGATTAGCCTCAAATTAGACACATAATACCATGCCTGAGGTGGATGCAAGCAGATTGGCACACGTTATGATCCATTTTTGTAGAGATTTCACAGAACAGCTCTATTAAAGTTGCTCCAACAGTCTTCAGCTTTTCTCTCTCTTTTTTTTTTTTTTTTTACAATCACAGCTGCTAACGGCTTTCCTTGATGAGCCGAGAGGCAGTTTTTGATTTGTGGAACAACAGCAGATGGAAACAGACACGGACACATTTCTTTCAGTTGATTTTCTGTGACAATGTCTGAATGAGTTGAATAGAACCAGCCAGCCAATGTCAATACAGCCACAGAGAAATCAAATCAAATCATACGTTGGAATGTGTGCGTGTGCGTGTGCGTCCGTGTGTGCGTGTCTGTGCATGTGCGCGCATGTGCAAAACACACACATGCCTTTCAAGGCCTAAATAAGTGACACCCTGGCTGCTGTTCCCACCACAGCACCTGGTCAATTCAATTTGTACCCCCCCCACCCCGACCTACTCTACCATGCGCCAGCCCCCTCCTCACGCTCACAGACCCCTTTTTACAGCCTGTCTGCAATAAAATGTGGACCCTTGATTTGCCATCTTCATCTCTGGGCATTCTGGGGAGGGACATTTTCCAATTACCCCCTAATGGATTTCTGATGCGATCGTTAACTTGCTCACAATTGTTCTTTAATGGTTCCATTTCTCAGGACCGAAGATGTGCCAGCTAGCTCCCTTTCCGACTTAGACACACACTCACGCGCACACGGTGCTGGTGGTGGTGGTGGTAGTGGGGCCACCCAGAGTGTTCAGACGTGCTGCCTCTCCCTCTCCATTATTGCAAGGCCCCACCTGGCGAGGAGAGCGTGTCCGACTATTTATTTCGACCAATTGCCCGTCTCCTCGCCACCAATGTGTATTTACACCCCGGACTGGCTTCTGTAACTGAGACTACTGTCTGCCAAGTAACAAGTTGGACTGGAATGTGTCCATTCACTTCTCGACCAAGAAGTGGTACTAAAAGGCCACCTGTCTCAACCCCCGTTTATTCATTACAATACAATATAGTATGTTCACTTTGATTACACTTTTACAAAGTGAAGTACAGTTGTTAATGGCGAGGTACAGTAGGGGTTAAATATCCTTCTCACTGCAGTTACATGCAGGGAATATGCAGATTTGAAACCGAATGGTGGCAGTATTTGATTTGCTTACGAGTCGTGTAAAGTCGTTTTATTCATTCCAAATTCATTCCAAGTGTCCCAGGCATACTCTGGTTGCAGAACGCTGTTGCACACATGTAAAAGGAATATTCCAAACTTGTTTCAAACTGAATACTGCCAATATTACGTTCAAAACTGGTATACTCATGTAACTGGGTCAAAGACGTCCAAAAAGGAATTGTCATTCAGTGTAATGGATACCTTCTGCTGACTGTAACTGTAAAAAAAAACAAGATTTTTAAATTGTTTCAAGTGAATGGATGACAGCCGAGGCTTTCATGAATTCACTGGAAAAATTAAAAATTAAAAAAGAGTCATGTTTTTTACAGTTACAGTCAGCAGAGGGTATCCGTTACATTGAATGACAATTCCTTTTTGGACGTCTTTGACCCAAAATGTATCCAGGAGCAGGAGAGTTGCTTATTTACCCCCTCCCCAGGAATATGGGATTCGGCACCACATTTCACACCCAATATTGCTAAATCACAGGGATTACAAAATGACCAAGATCACACAGCCTTTGTGTTTTTTACGAGAAATATGAATCCTCTTAAAATTCACAATAATATTTTTGAGCCCTCTGATCCGAGGCGTTTTGTTCTCACAGTTTTCCCTCCAGCAGTTTTTTTTACAGCTTGTGCAACATTTATTCATAACTTTGTAAATATCAATAAAGCCGATTATGAATAATCATAAGAAAACAACTGACACCAATTGCTCACCAACGGCACTTCATTAGAGGTCTTATAGAGGTTAAACACACACGCACACACAGTTACTCAACAGACTGAAGAGACATTTACATGCATATGTAAATCTGCTGTGTTGTGCCGTACTGTACCTGTACTGTACTCTGCTGTGCCTGTTCAGTGGTGTGCATGTATTCTATATGCAATAGAAAACTGCACAGCGCATACGGCATTTAAGTTATAAACTGTGCTTCGATCACTGTTTGTTCTTCGTCTTGAATTCGTAGACGTCCCCCCTTGGGGACAAAACTGTATCTCTGCATTGCATGTGTTGCAGGCAAGCAAAATGATTTCGGTCATGTGTACCGTTGGTTTCCTGCTTTTTTATGTAGAAGGTGTGCGCATATGTGATACATTGACTGAAGATCAAGTCGAATATTCACCTTGGGGACAGTAAAATATATTTAAACTTCACTTCTGCTTGCCAACAAGATATGTGACGTGACAGCCTTATTGTGAGTAGCTGTCAGGAAGATGACCCTCTTCCAGACAGGACAAAGTGCGCAACAGGAGGGAAATTTCTCAAACAATGAAGTTAACATTGAACCACCGTGGTACAATGTAACTTCATAACATAATAAGTCCAGAACGATCATTTCCCGAACAATAATCTGTTTTGACCTACAGTGAAGGAAGTTAGCAACAACACTTTTGGGAAATGCAGCCTAGGTGAGGAGGGGGCTTACCAAAGATACCAAGAAAGTAAAAGTGTACACGTCACCAATGCAACAAAAAGTGGGATCAAGTCCAGACTCTTAAATCAGCATTCGCCTAAATCCGTTCATTCTGAACCCCCGTTAGTCTACTAAAGGGGCATGACAGCCACATGATGGCAGCTCAGAACCTTGCATCATATTGTTTCCAGAAGAAACACCGTATGAACCGTCTCTTCTTTTATCATTCGTCCCTGGTCTTACCTGCGGTCGTATCCGGGGCCGTAGGGGTACTGCTGCCTCTGACCCATGGGGGGCATGCTTCCCATCGGCCCTGGGGGGCCACGGTTGAAGGGCTCTCCAATACCACTGTTGGGCCCTTGTCCAGAAGGCATAAACTGCTCTCCCACTAAGGAAGGAAAACATAAAAACAGTCAAGGAAATGTTGCTCAATGTGACTCTTGGGCTTAGCTGAAACTGTAAATTCAATTCAATTTGCATGAGTTCATTGAGTGGAGCTGACAGTTTTAAAAGGGAGTTCTGTCAAATGTGTATGTCGTCATCCTGTCAGTAGCACAAACATGCAATGCATAGCAATAAAAGCCAATGTGGCGCCGTGCAATCTCCTGGCAATAGCAGGCAATATGGCTCTGTACAATGCCACCTTTCTTAGTCAATTCTCCTTACAGTACCCTCTGCTCACAGCACCTGGCCCCTTCTCCCCAATACCAAAGAAGGGTCTATAACCAAGATGCCAGGAAGAAAGTCTCCACCCATCATGCTTTTGGTGGTACCTTACACTTACGCATTAAGCGGTTTTCTTCCGAGATTACTTCCCTTAAAGTAACCCTACTGATCTAAAACCCTCTAGCACTAATTTTGTTATGCATGTGGTTTGTATATCCGCATACATTTTGCCCATATGTTGCTGCTCTATGTCCTCTAGTAGAAGTTGCTTTTGGTAAAAGCTCCTGCCAAGCGTACTGTAGTATAAAATGCTTCCTTCCGTACCTTTGCGCATGCCCCCAAAGGGGTCCTTGTTGGGCTCGTAGGGCCCCATGCGAGAGGGCATGTCGGGGTTGGGCATGCCGGGCTGGTAGGTGGAGGTGGGGGTCCTCCGGGCGAAGCCAGGGTCATCAGAAAATGGATCCTGCAGGTTCACACTGCTCCTAGAAAACAGGCTAGGTAAGACATCACTCGAAACAATAGGCGGACAATACACATAAAACACACAAACACAAAAAACACACAAAAACACACCAACACAAAAACACACACACACACACATCTTAACCACACACACTTAAGCACACATGCGTACAGGTACATTATGCTCAAGCGCACTAATGCGCATAGAAAACATCCATCCACACACAGACATAAGCTTTAGAAGCTGCAAGTGTTCCCTCTCTGCAGATGCGGAAATAGTGAAATTGGCACAGTAGCTTCTAGGAGACCCACGCTGAATTAATCAATTTGGTACACGGCGTATATGTCTCTTCCTCCTATTACTCCAACACACTCATCTGTGTTACCAAATGTAATTTTACACATTATGAGATATACTGCCTTTGGCTCCAGCTGACGAGAGCCTCAACAGCCTCTCAGTGACCCTGTAATTCTTATCCGGTCGTCTGCACTTCACTGGCTCTCAAACCAGGAAATAACCAAACACATGAAATTTTAAGTTATTATGTTACATGTTGCCAGCATGGCTGCTTTTCAGCACAGTGCCTGAGAGCATTCAACCTTGCTCCAAACTAAAATTCCTACATTAAAACACTGCAGTGTAGGGGTTTTCTGTGCATATACCACACAGTGTTGTCTGTCTGAGTTCTCTGTGCTCCTAAAAACAGCTGAACGGTGGCTGTGAGATATGTTTACCTGTGTCTCATGCCTGATGCTGCACATCAGATTGCCCAATGGGGACAGTAACTTTTGTAACTAGATAAGAGGGAGCGGTGACCCACCTGCCCCCCTGCATGGGCGGCATCTGGGGGTGGGGCGTGGAGGCCGGGGTGGGGGGCTTCAGGTCTCCGGACTCGGCCATGGAGCTGGTGGTGGACTGGGGCGTCTGGGGGCCTTGCAGAGAGCCCGAACCGGCTGCAACACAAAACACAAGAGGCAGAGACGGGAAGAGGGTGAGAGGGTGTTCAGAGTTGGGAGATACAGAACAAGAGAACACAAGACACAGCGTGTTCACCCTCACAGTAACTAATATGTTATTACACAGCCCTATGTGTTGCCTTATAACTAGGGCCGACGTGCAGAAAACATGGATATGTGGACTATAAGGGAACAATACCCTTCACGTTGCCCTAATGTTGTGCAATAATAGCAGTGAACATCCTGAATCACAAGATGTTAGAACATGGGTAGTACAAGCAAGCCTTAGGGGGTGCTACCAGAACCCCACACAGACATCCATCCATCTGCAATGCTCTGAAACCAGGAACCCGTTTCCCGACAGTGTTGTTGCTAACTAATTAGCAACTTTGTAAGGTGCCAATGGGAAATTGCATTGCAACCAAGTAAGTTGCTAACTTGGTTAGCAACGATACTGTCGAGAAAAGAGGTCCAGAGGGGTAGCTGACAAGGCCAGGCAAGCAAGCATGACTCACCGGGTGAAGGCGGCTGGACCTTGGCCTGGTTCTTCTTGCTGTCTGTGTTGAAGAACTCCGGCGGCGGGTCCTCCCCGCGCTCGATCTTGCACTCGAAGGCGTACAGGCACTGGATGTACTGCTTCTTCAGCGAGCTGGCTGCGCTGCTGGACGTGCCCACGTTCAGGTTGGTGGCCAGCTCACGCCACTTCTTGTTCTTATTCACCTGCCAAGAGAAAGAGGGGTGAGCGTTTAGCGTCTAGACAGTGGGACTAGTTTTTTGTTAAGTATTTCTTTGGGCTTTTCGTGCCCCCACAATGACAGGGCGGAGGTGAGGGAGAGATGTGACAGGAAAGTTCGGGGGAGACAGTCAGGGTAGGACAGGGAGACGACCCAAGCCGGAATCGAATCCAGGTCCCCATGTATATGGTACAGATTCTCTAAGCAATGCGCCACAGCACCCCCAACAGTAGGACGTTCAAACGCTGACTATGTCCATAAACTTACAGACAGACTTTGCAGCCTTGCTTACACTGAACAGTTGCCTGTCTTCTGTCGAGATGGGCTGCTTCATCAAGATGAGCTACCAGTAACCCTAACCTAACTCAACAGGGGCGCCTATCGATTTACGCTGCCTAAGACAAATGACATAACTTGATTTTCCCTCCATGGAGATGTTTCAATAACTTGTTGACATATGGGTTGTTTACTTTCTTTTATTTATCTATTTACAGGACAGAGGTGTGAAATCTCATTCTTGCCTTTTAATTCTTCCGCAATAGGGGCTGTTTAAATCAGAATAACTTGATCACTTTTTTAAAACAAGGGCGATAGTCTTGTTCGAGCAAGTTAAAAAACTTGTCGTGTGAAATACAGAACCAGCAAAAGTGACAGACGATCTGAAGTTGTACAAATATAGGAGTCTGGCAGGAGAAGAGGTTTTGAATCAGACGGGTTAAATAACACATAATGAAAAACACATAAGCCTAATGGGAAAACTATAGGGCCACTGGTTTTAGAATCAGAATAAAAGACAGAGATAGACAAGGTGCGCAAACTAGGAGCAGTTGACCCTGTGCTACCTTTGTTTGTGCACGTTTTGATGCTGCTGCCTGCTGATGTATTAGACAGTTAAATTTCCTGCCGTGCTCGTTTGTGTAGGTCTTTCTGTTTTTTTGTTGTTGTGCCCTCACACATTTTTATTTTGGTGTCAGTAAATAAAAAACACTTAAATATATTCCTAAACCTTGTAGCCGTGAAGTCTTCCTACCTTTCCAACTGCACTCCAGTAGCAACGGTCAAATCCTACAGTAGTATGCGGTTGCATTTTCACATAGGGCTACTGATAGTTTGTATCTCAAGATTGTAAACTGAAAATCAGCTGCTACGTGAAAAGCGCTATGTGGTGGTGTGCATGCACACGCATGCCCAGTGGCAAAAAGGAGCTCAACTCGATAGGGAGCACAAATTGACAGGACACCGGCACCGCAAAATGGATCACAAGATCACGAATGTGTAAGTGCTTACGACCACTCAAATATTTACCAGCGTTTTAAGGCCTTGTATGCACAATGGAATTTTACAGAATGATAAATGATTTGATTTTTGCACATTTCTATTAACTGTATATGTAGGACAACGCTCAATAGAGTGCATCCAAGGCTTTCATGGTCTACAGATCTGAGAAGCTACGAAGCCCGCTCACATGATAAATGTATTGTACACTTGGCTGCATAAAAACACTTTGTGGGCCACGAGACCAAAGCAAAGCTTTATGTAAAAAGCTAGAACTGCTTCCCATACAAATAACAAATGCATCCCTAATGTGCAATTAAGCATCAGCATTGTCGTCTAACAGCTATAGTTGGAATGATTACGTTAGATTAGGTACAGTGAGTCCAATATGTATTTGATCCCTTGCTGATTTTGTTGGTTTGCCTACTAACAAAGACATGATCAGTCAATAAATGTTATGATAATATGTATTCTAATATGGAGAGACAGAATATCAAAAAGAAAATCCAGAAATTAACTGAAGAGAATATATATTAATTTATTTCAATTTCATCGAGCAAAATAAGTATTTGATCCCCTGCCGACTGATTACAGTTCCGGGCCCACAGACCAGATGGGCACTTCCGATCAACTTGTCATCTGAATTAAAGACACCTGTACATACTAACATGCATAAAAGACACATTGAATCAGCAGAATCAGTCCATAGTATGAGTGAATCAGTCACACTCCAACCTCACCAGCATTGGAAAGACGAAAGAGTGGTTAAATGATATCAGGGACACGATTTTAGACCTGAACAACGATTAAATGGGCTGCAAAGTCACAAGGAAGAGACTGGGTATTAATGACCCAGCTGTTGATGCATTTCTTCCAAAATGTGAGGAATACAAAATGACTATCCATCAGCCTGTCTGGGGTTCTATAGGAGATTTGACCTTTTGTAGGGATTTGATAATCATGAGAACAGAAAGAAATCACCCTAGAGCTGTACGGGATGAACTAGGCAATGATATCAAAGCTGCTGGGACCAAAATCACGGAGAAAACTACTGGTAGCACTTAATGCCACAGAGGTTTAAAATCCTGTAGTGCACACATGGTACCTCTACTTCAGAAGGAACCTGTGCAGTCCCACTTGAGGTTTGCCAACGGACATCAGACTGGTTTAGGATATGATAAGGAGGTGCTGTAGTCAGATGAAACCAAAATCAAGCTGTTTGGCATTATCACAATTCAATGTGTTTTGAGAAAGAGTACTGCTGTCTTTGATCCCAAGAACACCCTCCTCACCATCATGCATGAAAGTGGTATCAGTATGGTTTGAGGGTGTTTGTCTGGCCAAGGCTGGCTGAATGGATGGAGGGAGACATGTAATGTGCAATCCTGAGTGCAAACGTCCTTCCCTCCACCACTACACTGAAGGGTGGGCCATTTTTGGATCTCCCAACATGACAATAATACTCAACATAGAGTCAAAGCAACGAAGGAGTGGCTCAATAAGAAGCATATTAAAGTCGTGAAGTGGCCTAGACAGTCTCCAAATATTAACCATATAGTAATTCTATGGAGAGAACTGAACCTCCCATTTGCCAAGCTACAGCCACAAACTATTAATGTTTTAGAGATAATGTGCAAAGAAAAATGGGCAAAAATATGTTCTACTATATGCACAAACATTGTCATCAACTAAAAGAAGCATCTGACCTCAGTGCTAGACAACTAGGGCTTTGCCACAAAGCACTTTATCCTCTTAAGCTAGAGGGGTCAAATACTTATTTGCCTAAATTAAATACAAATAAATTAAAATATATTATTTTAAGTTATTGTCTGGAATTTCTTTTTGATATTCTGTCTCTCCATGTTTGAATACATATTATCATAAATTTATAGACTGATCATGTCTTTATTAGTGGACAAAAAGGCAAAATTAGCAAGGGATCAAATACATATTTGACTCACTGTAGCTTTATTGTAAATGCATTCCGTACACAATGAAATTAGACGCCAAATCCAGACAGAGAAAAAGACAGAAAGAAAATGTTGACAAATAGCAAGAGAAAGACAGAAAGAGAAAAACAGATAGCAAATAAAGAGACTGACAGAAACCAATGAGACAAAGAGCCAGAGAGAGAGAAAGAGAAAAAAGAGAAAAAAACAAAAAGGAAAGAAAGACGAGAGACAGACAAGACATAAACAAACACAACAAGAAAAGGGGGAAACAGTGAAAGAAAGAGTAATAGAAAAAAATGAAGAGAGAAAACAGAAAGAAGGGGAAAAAAAGAAAGACAAGACAGGCCATAAATTCTTCTGGTACCTGCGTGAGGCCTCCGATCTCCTTAACAGACACATAAAGGCGGAAGAGGTCGAGGGGCCGGCGTCCGACGGCGGGCAGGTTGTTCATGCCCATGGCCTTCTCCTCGATGAAGCCCAGGTAGCGGTCCACCCACATCTTGCGCTCCGGCTCCGGCCCCATCTCGTACAGGCACGTGATCTTCTCGTTGGTGGTCGTCGAGGAGTTGGACTTCTATGCCAAACGGGGAGTCACGAGGAGCGCGAATGGTAGAAACAAGAGATCAGGGCCATGCACAGGCAGATGGGCTGCGGTATCTACAACTTGACTATTGGCTAGCATAACCCCAATGAACCACTGTAACAAAATGATGTAAGATGTTATGTCATGTTAAGTAATGTAGTCCATCAGAACTTGGCACACTTGACATGATTCGTTCACCTGACTAGTAGCCACTAGAGGTGTAAATCACAGCCTCCATGACGAAACCATGCAATATAGATCTTAAGGCAGTGATTTGATTATTTTCAATACTTAAAAATGGCCCACGATACGATTCGATTCAATCCCCCCCCCCCCAATTACTTTTCCTCCTCTATTATGTTGGAACTGGGGCATTGGACAGGTGCCGGCGATTCCATTATATTCTATACTTAAGGATGCCACACAATACGATACGATTCGATCATCAGCCATAGGATCGATGCATCGATACATATGGATTATAATTTATACCCCTAGTAGCCACTATGATGCTATGAACTGAAAGCTGTGAGCTGGACAAGCACAGAAACAGCAGCTCAGGGCCAAGTGAGGGGAGGTGGATTTCTGTGGCTACAATCTGACTAGTTAGTGGCCACTACTGCCACTAACACTATGACCTGACTTTCTATGGTGTGGATCAACTAAAAGGAGAGAAATGCACAAGACAATTTCCTCATAACATACAATAACTCAAGACCTTTTTCAATGTGTATAAACTACAGTCTAGCTATGGCATATATCTACAGTATTTGCATTGACTCGACATCTAAGGTCCAACCTTGGATTTGGGGGTGTCCTGTTTGGGGGTGGGGTCCACCTTGTTGTTCATCTTCTGGGCCTGGTTCATCTTGCCATCCATGCCAAACTCTGGGCTGGGAACCATACCTGTGGAAACATGTTGCGAAAAAAAATAAATCAGCCCCATCTAGCAGAACTGAAGTCGTGCTTACGTAGCTAATGTAGCTAATGTAGCAGTGCTAACATAGCATAACGTACTATGCATATACTAACGCCTATGGCTTTAAAAAAAAAGATGGCCAAGATGGAGAAATTGGAAATGAAGGACAAAGGTGAGCTTTATATGTGCTTGAATAATTTATGATTAAAAATCAAATAAATAAACATGTCTAGTACCGGTTACTGAAAAGAGTAATACACAATAAGAACTTGACATTACCCGCTGTTCATGTCTGAGAAGGTATTCATAGCCCGTCCTACAACACAAAACTGAATGACAGAGCGGGGCCCTTACCACTGCTGTTGTTGGCCATGTTGGTGGCCATGTTGCCGCCCATGGCATAGGGGGGGCCCTGGGTGTTCATCATGCCCGGCATGTTGTTCATGGAGGGGCCGTAGGGAGGGCCACTACCCATCATGCCTGGCGACATGTTGGGGTAACCTGGCAGCCTGTGTGAGAGAGAACGGGCACCACGGAGACAGACAGACAGACACGTGCATGCACACACACACACAAAACACGCAGACAAATCACATTTTTAGACTCTACAATTTAACAACAGCAGGATGAGCTGTACTGCCTAACTTCAGACTCTGGCTCAGTCCAACCATCTTCTCTTTCAGCTTTTAAACTCCTTGACAATATTGATTTTAAAAGTTACATCACGGTGAGGGAATGCAGCCCCATCTGGGGGCCTAAGTGTGTACACGTTCAACCACTTTAGACAATGCTGAATGCGAACCGCATTGATCATTTAAACAGAACAACAGAGTGGCCCCCACAGTTCTGCAAGTGTCTCTGGACATTTATGATGTGCAAGTACAGTTCTCTGAATTAAATACACTTCTGTTCTGCTCTGCGCTGCTCTTCTCTGCTTTCTGTTCTGCTTTCTGTTTCTGCCTGGCTCGGTCTGCCTGGTTTAGCCCTCTTCTCCTCACTGCTCCTCCGCCAGTACTTCCAAGGCCCTGCCTGCCTGGCTGGTCTCTAGCACCTCCTCAGCATCTCTCCTCCAGCACTGCTCTTCCAACACCTGTCAGGACGAGGGCAAATACTGCTGTTACACCTGCAAAGAGATGTTAGTCCTAAACACAGTGCATTGTCTGATGTCTATGTGATGGACTGGATGACTGAATTGGAGATACTAATGTCAAAATATGAGCACACTGTGTGGCTTGTTAGTGTGGAGGTGCTTTGAGAAAGCATGGTGCATTCTTTGATAACCTTGTGATGAAAATAGTATAACCCAGGTGCCTATTGAATACATCATCAGCCGATTGAATGGATTATCTCTAGTGTATGGCTCTGTATATATTACCTATTGTACCTTACGCGGCGTGTATGGAGTTGTGCATGTTACCTGTTGTATTTGAAGTTGTGCAAGGGATTAACCTGACAGTTGTATACATTACCTGTTGTGTATGGAGTTGGTGGCTCCGTGCTGCATGGCCGCGGCGGCCGCTGCTGCCGCCTCCGGCCCCTTCCTGTTGAGGCCGGGGGGCGGGCACATGCCCGAGGCCACCTGGGTGGGCATGTTGCCCATGTTGGGGCCCATGTTGGGCCCGTAAGGGGGCCGGACGCCCATCTGCCCCGGGGGCATCCTGCCGTAGGGGGGGCCGCCGCCCTGGCCGGGCATGGGGTTCATCGAGCCGCCCATGCCCGGGCCAGGGTAGTTGGCGTTGGGCATGCCACCGTAGCCAGGTTGCCGTGGGTAACCTGAGCGGGAGAGGAACAAGCGCAGAACCTTTGTTAACCTGTTGCTGAGGCCGCGTCCAGCCATGCAGAAAATGTAACCCCCCCACCCTGCATTACTAATGCAACAATGAAGGTTACGACACAAGACAGGGCGCTGAATATGGCAGCAAGGGGCAGACAATGGCATCATAAAACCACAAAGACGAAGACAACTGCAAATTAGAATCTCATTCATCTGTTGGAAATCCAATATTGGAGCATATGCAATGCACAAAAAGAGTAAATACATTCTCAAGATCACCTTATCGTCCTTAATCCATACCAAATTAACTGACCAAAATGGCTTGCTCGTTTCCCCGTCAAGAACACACAAACAAGCAACTGTCACAGCTTTTAAAAGACACGAGCCAAGCTCCAGTTTGGCAGCCAAAAAAGCCACAAGCAGTAGACGAGCCCCCACCCTACCTGAATCTCGATCTCTCTCCTCGCCCCTCCCTACAACACTTGTCCCCCCCACCACTGCTCATCTTAGTGGGACGCGCTTTAAGGATTTTCACACGTATGACGGAGCCTTGACTGGGACAGACACACTGCAGTGTCAACAGTTGATGCAGGCCGCTCGGCTGTCTGGCGTCCATCCCTAGCTACCTTGGCAGGGGGGCAATTGGCCATTTGGGCACTCTGGTGGGTGGGCGAGTAGGCCGACATGGATGGTTGCATGCATGCATGCATACAGGCGGGCGCGTGTGTGGGTGGATGAGTGGGTGGGTGAAGGTGGTGGAAACGAGCTGCAGAGGCTAGCACTTCGTGGATGTCTCTAAGTGCCTCTCGTTACAGACACAGCAAGGCAGGTGAGGCAAAGCAAGGAGGGAAAGAAAAGCAGCCTGGCAGACGGGCTGCTGGCTGGCTGACGCGAGCCCTGCGACGTCAGCTCCCTCCTCTCTCCGCGGCGTGCAGGCTAAAAATAGCAGCAGTGCAATCTACTGGGCCCGCGCTCAGACGGGAGGGAGATGGGAAAAGGGGGAGGATGGGGAAGGAGGGGGGACATGGAGGGGAGGATGCTCAAGCTGTCTGGTCTGGAGGGGCATCTCCATCCATTCTCCCCAAATTACAATTTCTACATTATGATTTCAACTGAAAGGCTTGCACTTGAATTTCAGATGGGAGGAAAAAACAACAATAGTTTTGATCCAAAACAGACCATCGGATTGGTCAGATTCAATCAATTCAGAACACAAACAGACACTGACACATTCTGTTGGCACTTGGATGATTCTTGATGAACAATGTGATATTGTCCAGAATAATGCATCAGTATTACACTAGCTGTCTCATTTTCAAAAATCACAAAGAAAAGACCGGGGCGAGGGAAAAAAAAACACAACCGCCTTTCACTCTCACCATTAGCCCGATTGGCCCAAAATGAAACTTCACATTTAGCGTTCCAAATCAAAGACAGCAGGCAATCAGGCTGCTTTCAGCCTCTCTTCCTCAGCTAATACCAGAAGTATTTCCAAGAGATGACCCATCACTAACCGCTACTGAAACCCGATTAATAAATGATGGGCTGGGCCGCCGTCTCCTTCAGAGACCACAGCAGACATAACGAAACGATCAAGAGCAGCACAAAATCCCCATGCACGCACACTGAGCACGCTGCCGGCCAACATGATAAACGCTCATTCCGTGAACTCGACTCCTTGTTCATTCATTCTGAATTTATTTCTCCCCTGAGACCGTGATCAAACCTCAGTTGATGCTTCTTATTAAGCCGCACAGCATTTCATTAGAGCAGAAACAGTCAAGACTCAGTTCAGTCTAAGTCGGAGCATCTTTCCTCCCATCCAGGCTATTCTATCATGGTGTGTGTGTGTGTGTGTGTGTTTGGGTGTGTGTGTGTGTGTGTGTGTGTGTGTGTGTGTGTGTGTGTGTGTGTGTGTGTGTGTGTGTGTGTGTGTGTGTGTGTGTGTGTACCGAAAAGGAGCTTGATTGAGCCCTCACTTCAGTATTGGGAGATCATGCCATCAGGGAGCTCCTCAGGGTATGATGCTAATTGTTACACGAATGGGTCTTATGCACCAATCTCCATTACAGCTACATTTTCTACATTTCTACCTTATCCATTTACCACAACCACATTCACGTCTGGATTTGACTTTTCCAGAAAGAGCCCAAGCAGTCATGGAGACCATTGGACTATCATTACCTCATGGAAGTTTTGCCAATTGGAGAAACACTCTACTGTATTAGACAGGGTCTTCTCACACTTCATGTAATGCTGCACAAATTATACAAGCTGACCCATCTTGTCCATTTCAGATGTTCCCCTACATGGGGGCCAGTGAAAATTAATTAATTTCCCAAGTCTCAAAGGGAGGGATTTAGGTCTAAGACGCACTAGTTTTTTCAATAGCTCCACTGACAGCCAAGTCTGAAATAGAGGTCTGATTGATTGATACCAAGTTTCCTTAATTTCCTTCCAGATAGGGTACTGGTACTACTGGTACTACTCAGAGAGGCTCCTACCTTGAGGTCCGTACTGGCCTGCCTGGGGTCCGTAGTTGCCCATGGAGCTGTTCTGCTGGTAGGGCCCCATCCCAGGGTGCATCTGGCCTGCGGGCGACTGGCGCGGCGATAAGGCAGAGCCTGACTGGGGAGACCCGTAGGGCATCTGGGGGTTCCGCTGCATGAAGCCTGAACATGTGGGGGTGGGAGGAGCAGGGAGGGATTGGACAGAGATAGACAGGAGTTTACTATAAGGTCAACCACATTGTGGTCTACCAAAATTCAAAAACCAAATAGTTTTTGGCCATCTGGAAGACATGGTGGACTGTAAAGTCGCTGTTAAAAACGCTAAACCATTGAATAATAACGCTGTTAATCACTTTGTACATTGTATATACTGTATATAAAGGTACACCTTTGCCAAAGGCAAACCCCTATGATTTTCCTAAACAGCAGAGAGAGAATGTATTTGGCCAAAAATGTCATGTCAAAAAGCATTACTACTTGCTAATGACAAAGCTACAGCACATTAACTCTGGTATTTAAGTTGTGTGTGTTCACATGTGCTTGTTTTCTCACCTCTCTCCTGGGCCATAGCAGACTGGTTCATGGAGGGATGAAGTATCCCGTCCGACTGCACGCTAGGTGGCCGTGGGGGCATCTGGTTCCCTGTGTGGCGACAACGCAGAAAACATCATTTAAGAAAGATCGACAAAGACAAAACTCTTACTATAAATACACAAAAAAACCTGAAAACTACATTTCCCCATCAGCCACACCTTTTGACCGTGACGAGCCATTATTTCTTTTTTTTTTTTAAGTATTATTTGGGGGGGCTTTTCAAGTCTTTATTAGTTTTTCTGCAGATAGAACAGTGGAGGACATACAGGAAGCGAGTTGGGAGAGAGAGAGCCGGGGAAGGGCCGTCAAAGGACCCGAGCCGGAATCGAACCGGTGCAGGCTGCGCAGCAGCCAAGTGCTGTACCGTTAGTGCCACGGTAGGGCTAGGCCATTATCTCTCTCGGCCTACCTGTTCAATCGATTCAATAGGCCAACTTCAATTAGGTCGCCTCAAAATCAGGCCAAACCAAACCATACTTTAACACCTGAGCAAGAGCATCCTTAGCCAGGTTACTAACTGCTCCATTAACCGGTCAATTCGGTTTCTGGTTTCTCCAATCCTACGCCTTCAGTGGATACACCAAATGGGGTTGAGCAGCTGTAGTTTTTTTTTCACAGATGCAAAAAATATCTAAGCAAAATGTCCATCTTCTCTGGTGCTAATCTGGAGTGGTGCTGTGCTAACGGCCCCACAATGTGAGATAAAGCCACTAACTGGCCAGAAAGCGCTCCTTAATTTGTGGAAATGATGCCAGTGCATCATTATGAACGCCATGCGGGATATGCTGATTGCATTAGCTGCTGCACAGGCAGCCAACATATTGCATATCGTCAACACGCCAACAGTAGTGCTGACAGAATGAATCTCAAAACGTTAAATCATATAGCAATCCAAAAAGAGAAAATAGGACCAAAGAAGACGAAGCATAATAATGTGTGTGTGGTTAGGCATGCGTGTCACTATGTGGTCCAGTGAGATGGTGAGTGGTAGGAGGTGAGCGGGAAGTTTAATTAAGGTCAGTCTCATCCGTTTAGAGGTGTGTGTGTGTGTGTGTGTGTGTGTGTGTGTGTGTGTGTGTGTGTGTGTGTGTGTGTGTGTGTGTGTGTGTGTGTGTGTGTGTGTGTGTGTGTGTGTGTGTTCGTGCGTGCGTGCGTGCATTTCACAGCATGTGCATGTCCAATATGCTTTTGTGCCCTGTGCCTCACCTGGCATGGTGGCGGGCGAGAGGGGTCCGGAGCGGGAGGCATTGGCGCTGGCGGGCGAACCCACGGGGGAGGGCGAGGGCCCGCGGATGCTTGGCAGGTGGGGCGAGGTGTGTGGCGAGAAGGGCGACTGCGCCGGGTTGCTCTGCTCACCCTGGCTGCTCGACACGCCCGGCGTACTCACGCCCGGGCTGAGCGCGCTCTCCGCGCCCGTGGGCAGGTCATCGATGGAGCCCGACAGGTCCTGAGGAGAAGAGAGAAGAGAGAGGACAGAACAGAGACGGGGGTCAGACGGTCATTTGGGCAGCAGTCACACTTACCTGATATCATGGCAGTAATGAGAGGCCGTAATAAAGGAGAGGGCAGAGCATGAGGGGGAGAGGGAGAGGGCAAAGAGAGGAACTAGAGAGAGAGGCATACACACAGTGGGAGAGGGTGAAGGTAACAAGGAGAGAGAGAGGGAGAGAGAGACAGACAGACAGACAGAGAGACAGAGATGGAAGAGACAGAGAGATGGAAGAGACACGCAAACAGATGATGCACAGCCAGAGCAGCAAGTAAGAATGGCACATGCTTTTGCCATTGCAAAAAAAAAGAAAATTGACAAAATCAAATGAGATTTGATCTAGAACAAGGCTAGGTCCGCTTACGTAAATGAAACGGAATACAGTGTTGCTACGGCACCAGACACAAGACTCAAGAGTAACGTATTCAAGCGCAGTGGCCTCAGACATTCTTCTACTTACTGAGCTTCCATTCACACTAATACAAGGAAAGTGGTGGGCAAGGTAAGTCAGCCTATGCTTGGGTAATGCTAGTCTAGACACACAGGA
>NC_085861.1:27365667-27388167 GCF_034702125.1 Engraulis encrasicolus | reverse complement strand
CACACGTCTGAAATGGTCTTTCTTCCTTGGGCCATGACCAATTACAGCAACCCAGAAAAGCTACAAAGGCTTTCATCAGAAGCGAAGCAAAACAACAAAAAAAGAAGCACTGTGCCAGCCAAATCAATATAATTATGATGGATACTCTTGTAAGGAATACCCCCCACCCCAACATCTGAGAAGAACAACCAACCATCCAGCAAACACAGCTTTGGCCAAGAGTTTATTTCATCGGCAAGAGAAGCGTATGGGAGAGCACGTTTGTGTGCTTGCGTACGTACGTGCATGTGTGAGTGTTGGGGAAACTGAGCAACGCATCAGAGCAGCGCGCACACATAAAATGCACAGAGAAGTGAGAGAAGGGGGTAAAGAAAAGAGAAAGATAGAAAGAGTGAGCTTGAGAGAGATAGACAGACAGCTAGAGAGTGGGATGTGTGAGGGAGGAAGTGTGAGGGTCACTCACAGGGAGGCTGGAGGGCCGCCCCTGCATGCCAGCAGCGTCCTCCGAGCCAGTGGCACTCTTGCTGCTGGAGGCCAGCGGCGGGTTGGACGCCGGAGCACTGGAGGACTGGGAGCTGAAGGACTCCTGGGACAGCTCCTGCTGTGAGGAGGAGCAGCAGCAATGGGGAGAAAGAGGATGAGGAGGATGAGGATGGGGATGAGAATGGGGATGAGGAGAAGGGAGGAGGAAGGAGTGGGGAGGAGGAGGAGTGGGGGAGGGGAAGGAGGAAGAGGAAGAGGAAGACAGAGAGGAAGAGGGCAGGAAGAGAGGAGGTGAGAAGGAGGAGGAGAGGGGGGGGTGGCAGGGGAGAAGGAGAGGGAGGGGGAGAAGTTAGAGAGGAAGAGATAGAGAGTGGGGGATGAGAAGGAGAGGAGGAGGAGGAGAGAATTCAGGAGGTGGAGGAGGAAGAGGAGGAGACAGAATGAGAAGGAGAAAGAGGACGAGGAGGAGCAGAGGATCAAGAGAGAAATGAGGAGGAGAAGAACAGAGCGAAAAGGTGGAAGAAGAGAGGAGGTGGAGAAAACCGAGGAGGAGTGGAAGTGTGGACAGTGAGAGGAAGAGGAGAAAGGGGGAGAAGGATGAGGAAAAAGGAGTCAAGAGATTGAAAGGGAGAAAAAGAGGTCAGAGCCATCAGAGAGCAAAAGAGGAGAGCAGAGAGCAGCGGGGAAGAGGAGGATGAGAAGGTGGAAGAGAAGATGATGGAGGGAGGAGGGAGGAGAAGAGGAGAAAAAAAAAGAAGAAGAGGAGGAGGGATGAGAGGAGGACCAGAGAAAGGAGAGCAGACGTGTGGATAAGAAATGGGATGAAGAGGAGAGAGAGAACAAGAGAAGAAGAGGTAGAAGAGGGGAGAGGGGTGTGACGGGGCAGGTGGAGAAGAGGGGAGGAGGTATAAGGAGAGGTGTCAGAACCTCCCAGAAGATATCAGAGCGACTTATCTAAAAAACACACGTGCACGGCACCAACTTTTTACGTTTAACCAACACAATTTGCATGGCGCTGACTCTGTAGAAAAGCTTTGACGGCAGAAAGACCATACACACATTCCTTCCACCTACACACACTCTCAGGTGTGTAGAGAAAGCTTCTGTCTATACAGTGCGTTGCTCTAACACCAAGGCGAAAGCATCGAATCGTCCGACACTGAAGACAACATATCAACGTCTTCTCACATATTCCTTTGCAGAAAATGACCTTAGAACATTTCCTTTGGGATCAACAACGTATCTCTGCGCTACTCCACTGCTGCTATGCAAACACCTCAATTCTTACCTTTCCACACAAACAATCGCCATCTGCAAAATAAGGTGTTACGCAACAACTCTCTCTGTCTCAGGTTGGTCTAAACCTCACCAAGAAACACACATGCCATACTCTTGAGACGCCATGTTTTCTTGTCTGTTGGGGAAACTCGAAATTGTGGCCATGTTCGTGATGCCGTCTACTCATGAACGGCGTGACGTTTTCCATGTGCGTTACGCCCATTTGTGGGGGAAAACAACCCATGCAAGTCAATTGGTGATTTTGGGGCTTAATAAACGAAAGATACGGACCTGTAGACTAGCGTTGTTCACGCGCAACATGCCGAAAACGTGCTGTGTTGCCGGCTCAATAATATAGCCAAACAGCCGTGGCTGAAGCATGGAATGTGTTCATTTAGGCTAGCCGATGTAGCATGTAAGTCAATGAGACATTCGGTTTGTTTTCACCCATAAAGGGGCGTAACGCAAATTTAAGAGCAAAGTACCCGGATGGCCGTTCATGAGTATTCCGCGCAAATCTGCACAGCGCAAATGCACAATCACGATGCAGACACCATGAACATGGCCTGAGAGGCGCACCCAACCCCCACTCCCCCACTCCAAAGCAAATCATTTCAAACCCTGTACCATAATCCGTCTGAGGGCCTAGGCTAGGCTCTCTGGGCCTTCCAACAGTCCCACCGTTTCCAGCGTCTCTGCCCTCAATCTGGGCTGTTGCAGTTTGACAAAGGTACAATTCCACAATCACTAACCAATCAAAATCAACAACCTGTGGCACAAGGTTGATGTAATGAAGCCTGATGCCAGAGACGTGTGTGTGTGTGTCTGTGTGTCTGTGTGTGTGTGTGTGTGTGTGTGTGTGTGTGTGTGTGTGTGTGTGTGTGTGTGTGTGTGTGTGTGTGTGTGTGTGTGTGTGTGAGTGATGCTGCGTCCAGACCAAGGGCGACCTACACTGCCCGGTAGCGGAGGAAGCTGAAAAGGTTTCGCCATGAATTCCCTTTATACAGTCTAGACGTGACATTGAGGTGTTTGATTTAGCTGATCACATAATGTCTCTAGCTTGCCAGCCTGGGACAGCCTGGGACATTCAGCGATATGAACATTCCAATTGGGTTTCGCCAAACCGCGTCATAGCTCTTTACCATAATATTACCTTGACTTTAATTGTCGAAATTCGCTATGGTCGCTCCGTGCGCTTCGCCCTTGGCGAATTCGCTCTGGTCGACCAGTTTGCTTACCCTCCATAGAGAAATAATGACCTCCATCGCTCAGTTAGCGTAGGTCGCTCTTGGTGTGAACATAGCATAAGAGGGTGTGTTGAGGGTTCGACCGCTTTGACAGATTTATTTTGTCTTGGATTTTTTTAGGCAGTGAGCGTTGAGCTTTCCACGGGCCAGAAATCCTAGAATGTCTGAAAAGAACTCCACTGCCTCCTGTAAATATTCCACTTTTCACCACTTTGAGTCCTTTTAGCCACTGCATCCAACAAAGAGATAAAAAATAACCTGGAAAATTCGATAGTCAAATCCACTCTCCAGCATAAATTACATCAGAAACTGTGAATTGAATCATTCTTGTACACACACACACACACACACACACACACACACACACACACACACACACACACACACACACACACACACACACACACACACACACACACACACACACACACACACACACACACACACACACACACCTCAGCCACCAAACTGAATTCATGTACTTCGATCGTTAAGCTTAACACCACCATTACTATTCAAATACACCAGCTGCACACATCTCCTGAGCATGCACACAAACAAAAACAATCACCTTAATAAAAAATAGAAATCTGAGTTTTACCTGAGGTGGAGGAGGAGGAAATCGCTGATAAGGCGACTGCTGCTGCTGCGGTGTTTGTTGCTGTTGCTGCTGCTGAGCGTTCTGCGAGTAAGGTCCGGACGGTCCAGACGGCCCGTGCCCCGGGGCCTGCTGCTGGGCAGAGGAGGCCGTGGAGGTCTGGGTGGGCGGCCCCTGAGAAGAGGGAGGCACGGTGCCCTGCTGCTGCTGTTGCTGCTGCTGCTGCGGAGGGTAGCTGGGCTGGGCCTGCGAGGCCGGAGGAGCCTGAGAGCTCGCCTGCGACTGCGGCGGGGCCTGGGGCTGGCTCTGGGGGGGCTGCTGCTGAGACGACTGCTGCTGTTGCTGGGCAGAGTAAGGGGACTGGCTGGCCTGGGGAGGACCTTGCTGCCCCGGGCTCGGGCCCGGCCCCTGCCCCTGTCCTGGTGGATGCTGAGGCTGCGGTTGCTGCTGCTGTGGTGCTTGAGGGTGTTGCTGGGGCCCTTGCTGGGGATGCTGTGGCCCTTGCTGGGGGTGCGGACCTTGCTGGGGGTGCGGACCTTGCTGGGGGTGCGGACCTTGCTGGGGGTGCTGGGGCCCTTGCTGGGGATGCTGGGGCCCTTGCTGGGGATGCTGGGGCCCCGGCTGCTGCGGGTGCTGGCCTTGAGAGTACGGCGGGCCCTGGGATTGGGGCGGACCCTGCGAGGGCCCGCCCATGGGGCCCTGGGCGTGGGGCGGCATGTGAGGCTGCCCAGGGTAGCCGGGGCCCCCGGGGCCATGAGCGGAGGGCGGCTGGCCGGGGTGGGGCGGCTGGCCGTAGGGGGTCTGGGCCCCGGGCTGGGAGCCGGGGGGCTGGCCGTAAGGGGAGGGCTGTGGGCCCGGGTGCGGGTGCTGGCCCTGCTGGGCGTAGTAGGGCTGCTGGCCCTGGCCTCCGTAGCCACCTGGTCCCTGCTGGCCGTAACCGGCCATCTGTGAAAGGAGACGATGAAACAGGTAAGCAGGTGAGACAGCGTGCAACAGGCATAGATAGCAGCATAGTGCATTTTATAAGCAGTTTATCCCGTGTTCATCTCTATGTATACTCCTAAATCAAGTTCATGTAAAATGTCATCTGTGGACAGACACAACAGGACTGGGAAGCAGGTGAGACAACAACACACAACAACACACAACAGACACAGCACATACCATAAGCTTAACACATTTAATCAGCAGTTTTTATCCTTTTAGCCAATGTCCTGTATTCTATTGAATGTATACTGCTACTATGTCAAGATTATGTCAAAGGCTAGGTGTGGAAGGAGACAACAAGACGCGCAAGAATGTGAAACAGCGTGCAACAAGCAAAGCATAGTGCCATTCATCAGCCGTTTACATAGCCTCTTTTTATTGACTGTATTGTCATCCCATTCAATGTAGACTGCTACTTGAGGTCATGTTTACGTACAAGGCCATCTGTAGACAGAGACGATACAATAGATTCGCAGGTAAGACACGATATATAACAGATAAGCGGCAAAGCTGCTGGAGCTCTCACCTCTTCGTCTGATGGAGATTACTGTGCTGTACTATGTTTACTACAAGAGCTTAAGTCTACATAAAGAAATTCCAGTGTTCAGGTGTCCAGTGAAGCACTCAACAGTTAAGGCGGCCACCTTGACAAACACCTACCACCTTAACGTCACACACCTACCACCTTGACCAAATCCCCTGAGATGATCTGAGATTTTGGGGGACGTAAATGCAACACTTTTGCTTTACAAGACGTTTGTTTAATTTCTTGGGGTTTCATACCACATTAAATAAGAAACTGGATACAACATAGCCTTTCCAGTGATGGGAGTCACGTGTCTGAATCGGACTGACCGCCCCCACCCATGTTGACTACCAAATGTCCTATGGGCAAGACTGAATTCCTTTACATGCATGTAGCAGGCAGCAGAGACGTGACACACGACACACAACAAATAGCGAAATCAGGTCTACTGAAGTTATTGGGCATTTCCACCTTCTAGTTTTCCGTTTCAGTTACTGACTAGACTTCAATGGATAGACTTTATCAGTGAAAAGAAGCGCTATGTGAAAATAGCGAAATTGTAGCTCCCATAGACTTCATTTTTGGTTTCATATTCAAAATACGGTATGACTCACAGCAGCAGGTAAGGCAGCGGAGCACTCAGGATGACAAACTTGACCTGCCACATTTGGCTGTTCTGACAATTATTCCTTTACTGACAATCAATACCTTTTCACGTTGACAATCAAACAACAATGCAAATGGCATTCCACCAGACTAGCCATCAAAAGAACCACACAGCTTGATGATTAAGCTTAGCCATAATCAAATTAATAATCAAAACCAGCACAATGACTGAACGATGGGGCAAACCAGAAGGGAAGAGCCGGTCAACAGATCTAAGTTACTTTGCGGGCAAACCCTCCAAAAAGCAAACGGTTTTTGAACTGACTAATGGACCAACATAGGTAAAGAATCCCATCACGTTTAAAAAGGAATACGCCTGCGGTGGCCGTGGCTCAGTGGGAGCCATACCCTAAGTCCGGGAATCCGGGTTCGGGACCGACCTCATTTCCCGATCCTTCTTCACCATCTCTCTCTCCCACTCATTTCCTGTCTCTCTCTCTCTATCCCATCCTAAATAAAATAATCATAATAAAAGCCAAAAAAAAACGTACAAGCCACACCATACAAACCACAACAAGTGCAACCTCTACAAAAGATAAGCACTGACCTGCTGTCCGTACTGCATGCGTCCCTGCAGGCCCATGGGGTAGCGCTGGGGCCCTGGGGGTCCGTAGCCCTGCCCAGGGTAGGGCCCACCCTGTTGGGGACCAGGAGGGCCCTGGTGGGGCTGCTGGGAGTAGGGGCCCGCGGGGCCGTACGGCTGCCCTCGCATCTTCAACTGATCCATGGAGCCTGGAGGCTGTGGAGCGGCAGAAGGAGAGAGAGAGAGAGGCAGGCAGAGAAAGGGTTAATCACTATTATGCAGTATGCACCATTATGAAACTGAAAATCACAATCTGTCATTGTGAAACACCACGCACGCACGCACACACACACAAACGTAGTAGTTATACAGACAAAACACCACGCTCGATTCTTGATTACTACACAAAACGCCCCATTTACACCCAACCACACACGAGAGCTGTCTCTGGTCAGACTGCAGGAAGCCAGCAAGGAAGTGTGAGAGGCGTACAGCATGACTGACATATCAAAGGCCCTGAGCTGGCACAGTGTGACTAGCACCTTCATGCACCCTCTCCCTCGCACTACATCCTCTACTGGTTGATGGACAGAGATGGCTGTGACATCAGGGACTGATGTGGCATGAGGAGGTCAGAGCAGAGGGGTGTGCGTGTGTGTGTGTGCGTGTGTGTGTGTGTGTGTGTGTGTACCTATTGCTGTCCATCAGCAGTATGAATGGATTTGAATAAACAGGTTTGTTTGAAAATCACTGATATAAATGCAGGGTTAAACCAAATATGTTCTACATGTCAAACTGTATTGTTGTTTTTCACTTAGCATGGTACTTGAACATTGAATCCAGAAGATATCAGTCTTGGAATAGGAGAAATTGCATTGCATTAACTTCACCCAGGCACTGAAAATCTCAAAACAACCCCAGTTACCTGGATGGCAACAGTAAGCTACAGCTCTGCATCCAAAAAAAATCCAAATCCAAAGAAACGGTTGAACTGAAAATGACAAGTGAGATAAAAGGTAGGAAAAAAAGGGAGAGAGGAGTTTGGCGAGAGAGTACACTAAATACTGCCGTCTCATCCCGGCATCACTGTCCAGATAAGCAGGAGAAGCAAGGCGCTCACAAGCCATAACTTCAAGAGGCCCAGGGTACAAAACAGACCCTTCAAAAACACTACACAGAAGGGAAGCTCTCTTGAGGCAAGATCTTTACACACACATAAACTGGGTCAAGGGTCTTGAGAAAATGAAGTCACGTTGGCCCATGAAGACAATTCTAACCATTTCCAAGGATGCTGCTATATAGGGGCTGTTACGGTAGTTCACCGATTCAGACTTGTTTGATTTGGCTTTAGTCTGGGTGGTCTTTTCCCAGTGTGGCCCTGTATAACTAGGTCATGAGGTGCATTCTACTCTGCCTTGGCATTGGCCAAATACAGCGATTTTTATAAAAATAAAAAAACAGAAAAATTCAGAACCCTTTATGCCAAAAGCGAGCATGTGGCTTGTTGCGAACAGCAATTAGGCTTAAGGCTCGCCGAAGCTCATCACTGAAGCAGTGTGTTATGGTCCTGCTTTTTCCACTATGGTGCACTTCCCACTTTTGGTTTAATACCGGTACACTCTGTTTCTAGTCACAAAGGACCTGTGGCACCATCCATGGGATATTGGTCAAGCACAGGATTCACAGAATGACCGACAACAATCTCCTGCACAAACTCCTTTCTGATGTCGTCCGAGTTCACTCCTCAAATTCTCTGGTCCAGATAGGGTGCCAATAACTGTTCTTGTAGTGTCTAACAAGGAGATACATGTGGGGAAAAATTACAGCATTTGAGGAGTGACTTATGCCGCGTGTCACACACACTTAAGTCCAGCGGCTGAGAAGAGGAATTGTACTACAGCAACCCAGAACAAGAGGTCACCCCTGAATACCTGGGGCACTCAGACAAGACAGAGATATTTCAGAGAGCAGACTGATAAGAAGAAAGGAAAAGTCAGTTAAGCTGACCAGAGAGAGCAAGAGAGCGAGAGATATAGAGCAAGAGAGAGAGAGCGAGCGAGATGGAGAGAGAGAGAGAGAGATGGAGAGAGAGAGAGAGAGAGAGAGAGAGAGAGAGAGAGAGAGAGAGAGAGAGAAAAAGAGAGAGAGAGAGAGAGAGAGAGAGAGAGAGAAAAAGAGAGAGAGAGAGAGAGATATATAAAGACAGAGAGAGAGATAAAGACAGAGAGAGAGATAAAGAGATAGAGGGAGGAGAAAGCTAGGGTATGCGTTTTTCCCACGCTCATTAACCTGTGCGTTACCTTACACAGCCCTGGTTAAGGAAGTGGAGCGCTACTATATATAACTCATCTGAAACAGAGGGCAGTCTGCCGAATATTTAACACATCCCAGCTGTGCTCCCGTTTGAGCCAGGGCCAAGCCAGCTTTTCCTGATTTTTTTCTGCTCCCTCCCTCTCTCTCTCTCTCTCTCTCTCTCTCATGTTTTTATTTTTTTAAAGGAGGCAATCTTGGCACTGAATGAATGACACCAGCCACAGAGGGAGAGGGAGGGATGGGGGGTGGAGGAGTGTGTGTGGGTGTGTGAGTGAGAGAGCGAGCGAGAGCGCGGAGTAAGAGAGAGAGAGAGCGAGGTCCCACGCCTGCTGGACAACGTTTCAGAGAGAGAGAGAGAGAGAGAGAGAGAGAGAGAGAGAGAGAGAGAGAGAGAGAGAGAGAGAGAGAGAGAGAGAAGGAAAGTGAGCGAGGGGAAAAAAATAAAAGGAAAAAAAATAAAAAGAGGGAAGTGTACAGTGCTCAGACTGAAGGTCTCCTCAAGCATACCGGCTTCAGATGAGTCTTTTCAAACAGGTTCCCAGTTCCCACAGAGAAAAAGAAAACACAGGAGCTCTCTAGCACGCATCTGCTACAACTATGCATGCCGTTACATGAATTACATGCACTTGCAGAGGCTTTTGTTATGGATGATACTATGCTAGAGATGGACTCTCCCTGGGTCTAAAAACACTAAGTCGCTCTGGATAGACGTGAGGTTACATCTTTCTAAGAAAACACAGAGCATTAAGCTTTTAAGAAATCATCCACAAAGAGATGAAATAGGACAGTTCGTAGCGGCAGTATGCATATCCCACCAGCCTTATGTCACGTTGAACAAGCAGCGCTCCAATGTTGCTCTTGTGCCGTTATACACTGTGCCTGGGCGGTGCCAAAGTAACTCACTCACGACAAAAGGGGATTTAACAGCGCAATTTTGATACACAAGAACCTAAAGTAGAAGCTAATAATCAACTTGTTCATGGCAGTTTCACTACCAAGTTATCCAAGAGTCCATAACTTGTGTTCCCTCATTCATTCAGAGGGTCTGGTCTTCCTTATCCAAAATAAATGCCCGAAGGCGTTGCCAAGATGACCGCCAAGTGAAATAACTTCGCTAGAGTAACTTTGGCCACATGGCTTGGTCGTGGATGAGGATGCAGGGAAGCACCGTTTAAGCTACATGCTCATCAATCCACATTCTTCCTATGGTTCTAACGTACACTACACACCCACATTTTAAATAAAAAAACTCAAATCTCAAGAGCCTGAATGCAGCGTCTATGTTGCTCCAGGCACCTAGGTCAATGCAGTGTATACGGAGCGTCACGGTAGGGACACATAGGAAACGAAGCGAGCGAAGCGAAGAGAGGCGAAATTCAACCGTCATCAGGTCGTCGCAGCGAATCAAATGGAATGGAACAGTTATGTTGTTGATTTGATTGGGCCGCGGCAGGCGAATTCGCTCCTCATTTGCATAACATTAAACTTTCTTTAATAATTTCGCTCCTGTTCGCTTGCCTTCGCCTCTCTCATAGGAGTGAATGGCGAAGTTGGCTTCGCTTGGCCAAATTCGCGTCATGTGTCCCTACCGTCAGGCTTAAACTGGAGAGCTTGATACTACTTGTGAGGAAATATAGCAGTCAGTCATTATGAAGCACAAACCTACAACTGTTCCTGAAAACAGCCCAAACACCACCAGAGCACAAATGCTGAGAACTCCCCTAGAGTGTGTTGATTTCTGCACAGTATCAACTAGGTTATTAAGCTTACTTCATTCAAATGCATTTGATCTTTCTAGAAAGGCACCAACTCAAGTCACCATGACAAAATTCTGCGCAACAGGTGAGACCCTACCCGTCTTCCCTAAAGGGCATGGTTGAATGGAGACTGAGGAACTAGGGCTGAGCAATATGACGATATATATCGCTATCGTGATATAAAAGTGTATATTCGTGACCTTTATTCTATATTGTTTATATCGTGATATTCAATTGTATACAACTGATAAAATGACATTTAATTACATTTCATGTTGTCACAATACACACTATAAGTTCATGTAACGGAAAAAATAACACTCAAAAGATTTTAAAGAAATGAAGAGCAAATAAAGAGAATAACTGAAAACGTATGTAATTGTGCTATATTGTGATATATATCGTTATCGTGATATAAAGTAATCCATATCGTGATCTAGTTTTTTTTCCATATCGCCCAGCCCTATGAGGAACTACAAAACAGACCCAGTTTAGTAAACTCTGGTGTGCCATGATTAAATCTGAACTGCATTGGGAATGTGTTCTATAACTTAAACCTAGCGGTCATGCTTATCGAACAGCAACCACATTCCAGTCGCTTGAATATGGGTAAGATGACTGGAAAAGGTAAGAATGGCCGTCATAGCCTCCCAGTGTGATGAGTTCAAATTCAAAGGTTTGTACATGTTTGTAGTGTGCATTGTGAAATCACAATGACCAATGGAATTGATTATCTGACTTTCCGCATGTTCACCAAAACCATTTACGATATAGAGAGAAGACATCTCAAAATAGACATGTCGAATTTATCGAGATTTTTTTGAGCTTTTAAATTCTGAGACTCTCAGAAGCAAAGACTCTTCCCTTGCGCTGCTCCTGCAACAGCACATGCTTTTACTCTGCCTGCGTGTGTGTGTTCCGTGTGTGATTCGGTAACCACCATAGCAAAATAATGGAGACGAGAGACTCAAGAGAAAGCTCCAAGCCTTCGACAGCTGACATTAAGTCAGTAGCTACTAGCTAGCTTGCTGGCTAGTAAACAAAGTGAAAAGTGCACTTCCAACGATGTTCTCAAAATATCCAGCCACCCTAGCCCCCCACAGGCAAGTAAACAGGAAAACAATGAACGCAAATCCTAAATTCTCCATTAAAGGAACAATTTTATCTAAAATGATGTCTACCAGCCACGTTTAAGATGTATGAAAGCTACGTCTTGTTGAAGTAGAAATAACTAGAGCGTTTACGTCAGACATAGGTAAAATCAAGTGATAGCCTGTGTAGGTACGTTAAGTCATACGAGGAAAAATGCCATGTCGGAGAAACTCATTTACAACAGAACTGTACCAAATTAGTTCCTTGGCGCATTTCTAATACAACATGCTTTTTCAACAGATAAGACCTCAGATAACTTGACCTACAGTTACTCAGTCAAAATGAACCCCAACCCACGCTGTCGGTGTTGTATACTGATGTGTGTGTGTGTGTGTGTGTGTGTGTGTGTGTGTGTGTACAGTAAGTCATGAGCTATTTTTAGAGCCTTGTTATTTGGACCACAGTCCATGGAAAGAGTCCAGTGAAGGGTAGTAAACGCACGCATGCACATGCTCGCACATGCACGCACATGCACGGACGCACACACGAGCAGTGCACACAGGCACCTTGATTCCCTCCCCTAGTGTGTCTAGTGAGGGCTCTACAGATGGCTGCTTATGTAGGTAATGTTCCACTTTCCACTTTCTCCACTGTAGTCAAGGGGGGAGGCTATGGAGCAGGAGGAGGAGGAGGCCCTCAGATACACTCTGGAGACCCACTCAGTTTCCATTACTTACTACTAGCCACACTGCACTGCACTGCACTGCACTCCGACCGACGTGGACCTGAACGGAACATTACGTGGAAAAACGACCTACAGAGGCGCCCTTTAACATGCTTCCATACCATGCCATCCAAATGAAGCAAACGTGGCTGGACTTTAACA
This sequence comes from Engraulis encrasicolus, assembly GCF_034702125.1. Lineage (NCBI taxonomy): Eukaryota > Metazoa > Chordata > Actinopteri > Clupeiformes > Engraulidae > Engraulis > Engraulis encrasicolus. Next base: position 27,375,811 of record NC_085861.1, on the reverse strand, counting down.
AATGAAAAAAAAAAAAATCAAGCTCCGGCCTAGCGTTATAAATTGCAAATAAATATCATGGCAAAAAGGCCAAGAACATGCAAGCTTAGGCTCAAGCCCAGGTGGATATATTAGCAATACGCTGCCTTCAAGTCTATGGATGCATGCATGCATGCCTGTAATCTGGGCTCTGAATGCAAACAGCATACGCCATGTGGGAGAGAGAAATACAACTGTGACGGCTAAGTGGGTGCAGGATGGAAATGGGAAAGAAAGGATGAAGGAAAAGAGAGAAAATACGAGTGTGTGTGTGTGACTGAGAGCGAGAGACAGAGAGAGAGAGAGAGAGCGAGAAAGAGAGAGCGAGAGAGAGCGAGAGACAGAGAGAGAAGAAAGGGAGAACAAGCGAGCAAGAGAGAGACAGAGAGAGAGAGACAGAGAGAGAGAGAGAGAGAGAGAGAGAGAGAGAGAGGGAGAAAGAGAGGGAGAAAGAGAGGGAGAGAAGGGGGGGAGATGGGGACAACAGAAAGAAGTCAAATCCCCTTTTGTTATTTTCTTTGGAATGTGTGCATAGTGGCTGCGAGGGGAGGGTGGGGCGTGTGTGTGTGTGTGTGTGTGTGTGTGTGTGTGTGTGTGTGTGTGTGTGTGTGTGTGTGTGTGTGTGTGTGTGTGTGTGTGTGTGTGTGTGTGCGTGCGCGCGGGAACGAGCCTTTCGTGACATTTGGCAAGTTGAACATAATGAAATGAAATAAATAAGGGCAGGCACATGGCTAATCAGCATAAGATAAAGTGAAGGATCTGTTGGCAGGGGAGATGCCGCTGGACTAGCCCTCTGATTGGCTAACAGGGCGGCTGGGGACGTGGAGGAGGGATGGAGGAGAGGGAGGGGGAGAGAGAGAGAGATAGAGGGAGGGAGACAGAGAGGAGGGTTAGCCTAGTAGTAGCAGCAGAACTGATGAAGTGAGCTACTGCTCTCGGTTCATCAGACAAATGCAGACACACACACACACACACACACACACACACACACACACACACACACACACACACACACACACACACACACACCTTGCGTGTAAGTGAGCAGTCTACACACACTGTACACACACACACACAGTGAGTCAACCCATCTATCCAACACACACACACACACACACACACACACACACACACACACACACACAGTGTGTAAGTGAGCCGTCTACACACACTGTATACACACACCGTCACAACACGTGTGTGTACACTAGTCAACTCATCTAGTTCACACTTGCATGTAATGCATTTGAAATCACAACAATGGCAGGCAGCATTACGTCTTCCACACGTCCTCCTGATGCAAATGCCTTTTAAAATATTCATCAACCAACAACATTCATCGAGTAACTACTGCCAGCCGCCTTGCTGTACTACTACTACACATGCACACACAACAGTCATGCGTCCAACACAAAATTTCATTATCCATGCCGATTCACTATTGCACGTACACACACCATTCACCAGCTGCTCAATTCACCAACAACAGGCCTAAGTCTACACACATACACAGTCATTCTTGCACAGACACATGTACACACATTCGCAGCACAACACTGCATCTCATTCACAACGTACACAACCCAGACTAATGAAGCACTGAACCCTAAGCAATGACGTAGCCTACACGAGCTGACTTAAGGTGCCATGTAGACATAGTTTATTGCAGCATATACCGGTCGTTTATTCAGAATAAGTTTAAGTGCACAGCACAACACATCAGTCAGAAGAAAGCACACATCGTAGCCACTACTAGGCCAAGCCACTGAGGGGGCCTCCGACTGAGGAACTCACTTGTAACAACAGAGGAATTGTATTGCACTATGCCACTGAGGCGCAAAACTTCAAAGATCAATCCATACACAACACACAGGATACACAGACAATGCATTGGATACACAGTAAGTCTTACACACTAGAGTGCAAACTAATGAAACTACTGCGATCACACTACTACACCAAGGCAAAAGCTGAAACCCCTGCAAGCATTTTGCTTTCTTTTTCAAATAGGCTAGTAGTAAGCTTACATCAGTGCAGTTACTTTGGCATCACTAGAAATGTCTCATTTTAGCCGTCATGCACTTTGTGTAGTAGCAGGGGCAGTGCCGCTAGTTAAAACTTGCACAAGTCGCACAATTTAACACAGACAACACATCCCCCAAGATCACCTCCAGTACTGCCAGATGATGCCACGGTTTCTAACCGCAGTACTGTCAGAGGAACCAGCAGCACCTTCTGTGTTCCACAAAGAACCTTCCAGTTTGGAACGGTCCGCTGACCCCGTTTCCCTTAACTTTATGAATGGCTCTTTTTTTCCTGCAATTGTAAAACAGCTGCGCTGAAGGCAGCCTGACAGAAGAGCAGGTTCTAAGGTGTGTGTGTGTGTGTGTGTGTGTGTGTGTGTGTGTGTGTGTGTGTGTGTGTGTGACGGGGACTCGTCCTCCAAGGACAGGTCTGTGCCGTCAAGCACCATCTGGTCTCCCGGTGGACCAGGCCCGCCACCTCCAGCCAGAAAACCTGATCCCAACTTGGAGAGCACTGACACCCTGCACGCACGTACACACACGTACACACACACACACGCACGCGCGCACGCACGCACACACACACTTTCTCCTCTCTCCATTCACGCTCTCTCTCACACACACACAAACACTAGCCCACGGTGGCACACAGGGACCAGGCAGACAAGGGAGCTTGACTTGGCTTTGATCTCAGGCCTGAGCTGGGCTAAAGGGGATCCCAAGCCTGAGGCGACCCAGGCCCACCAGGCCAAGCGGGAGACTTGATTAATTAGATAGTTGGGGGGGGGCGCTTAACAATAACCAAATTAAATTGAAAATTGAGTTTCTATCTGAAACTTGAAGCGCTCCGAGCCTCGGTCTCCGCCAGGTTGCCTTGTAGAAGAGTCAGACTTCCATAGCCACTGCACTACTTTCACACTTTTTCAATGCCACTTCAGCATCCCATCACTCGACCAATTATAGCTAGCCTGGGCTATTTCATGGTTATCTTTTTCATCCAATGGCAGGGCTTGCACACACTACACACTGTCCAGTGGCCAAGATGCCCAAAATGAACAATATTGGTCCTCAGTCACCAACCCCCAAGTCCCTGCAAATGTGTTGTCAGGTAACTTCCGATTAACAACATAGCGATGATTTAACAGTTACAGTACTTTACCAAACACTTAACTTCCAACAAGATATTGGCATCAATAACAAATTCTGCAAAAATGTACACCAATTTCAAAATACCCACTCTTCTTGAATTCTGAGATTATATACTCAACCCCCAAATAATGTTAATGGGGATTTCTCGCTGACCTAAAAGCAATGGTATATAAATACCTTGAAATTTGTTAAAATAGTAAGTATGAGTAAGAGTAACTTTATTAATCCCCACGGGGGAAATTAAGGGTAACGGCAACTGCACAGGGCAGTGCCCCTTTACAATCACCAAAATGGGAGATATAGGCACAAAAGATTATGTAGCTTCGTGGTTGGTTGAAATAGTGTTGCGGTTTAAGTTGATGTGATTATGTCAACATACATGGAATGCTGGAGGAAGAGTGGGGGATGCCCAATGTTAAACTATGGCTAGGGCCCAATTTTAACTGTGGCTATACTTTGGGTCAACACTTCTGTGACGTTTGTACTGTATGTTTGCAATATACAGTATGCTGGTCCATGCTGCATCATGTTTTAGTGTTTATAGTTCTTGTAATGCTCTACATGTTGCTGCACATTGCTCTCCAAGAACAAAATATCTCCCCGGCTTGGAAGTCTAAATTCTAAGTCTAACTTTACCAGAATCGTGCAATCATTATGCCACGCAAGTGTGATGATGTGACCTGGACACACCCTCCATGAGATTTCAACAGCTGCTCAGTTCACACCATCTGAAAAAAGCAACAGCAGTCAGAGTGCCACCACACCACAGGGGGATAACAGAAGAACATCCAATACCTGTACAGGACAAACCCAATTCATGAATTCATCTACTGTCAAATATCCTAAATGAAGACAGAATATAGGCCTAACATATTGTATATTGATATGACACTTAAAAAAAAACATGTCGTCACGTGGCCCCCACACTATTGTTCCAATCACCTAAAATGCTCAAGCGCAACTAATTTGCATGACATGCCAACTTCCGGTAACTAAAGTTACGTTTAGTCTACTAGTAAAAATGAACCATTTTTTTTTCACTAAAAAATGAAACATAAATTGACTATCATTTATTTCTTCAGACAAATTATAACAAGCCTGAAATCAGACAGGCACTGAGCCTGAATGCTATCAGCCCTGCAGTCGTGCCATAAACTCTTCCCACCTGTGCACTGCAGAAGGAACATGACAATAAACAATGTAGGATAATCAATGAAATAATTAACAATCTCCACACACAAAATTCAAAACCTAATTGGGCTACTCTTACTATTCTGCTCGATATCCGTATTTGACATGTGTGTCTGTTACACAGTCAACCTACACTACCACTTATACACAAACACTAGGCAAATAACTTCAGCTTATTGTATCGCAACCTGCTGGTGACCACACTGCCAGTTAGTTACACTGTAATTACACCTGTGGAGTGGTGACCGGCAATGTGCAAAAAAAAGAACAATGCACTGAGCACAATGTGTGTTGTTGCCTCATGGCACAATCACACAGTTTTGTTCAGTGACGGTGCCTTTAATGTTTTGATCAGATTGCTGATTTTTGGGAAAATCAGATGTATGACAATGTTATGTGTACAACACGTCTGCGTCCAAGACGGCATCTAAGCAGCAAGTTGAACTTTGAGTGGGTGGTGGCATTTTTAACAGATATTAACACAAACCAGGCAGCCACACATAGCCTACACACTGTCACTCAAATATGATATTACAGATTCACACTCACCCTCTTCCAACACACACACACTTCTAATTTGGATTTAAATAGCTTGATTGGGCTGTGTGATGTAGGCTACATGCAACTTTGATCTCAATCAATGCGCTTAAACCAGTGTACAAAGTACACCATGTTCCCTGTTTTTAAAACTTCTGATTTGTACTCCCACCTTTGTTTCTTTTCAGTAATTCATGTCCCTTCACATTTATTAACTGCATCCTCAAGTCATCATCCAGCTGAACATTGTGTGATGAAGTTACTTCATGTAGAAAATATAGAAAACTTACACTTAATTTATCCATCCTGTCCAAAAGAACCTTGCAATCTTAATAGCATTCACAGTGGTATAAATTGGTCCACACGTGTAATGACTTGACTTCTTGCCAAACACCACACAACTGGACAACCAACCATGATGATGGATGTGCCATCTCTCTCTCTATGCCCAGAAGTTTGACATGGAACCACCAACCCTCCTCCACTGTAAGAACAAGATGAGTTTGGCAACCACTCTCTGGATTCAGAGATTATACCATCATACCACAGATTGTATACTTTCGCATTATAGGTGGCTTGAACTCCTGGTGCACTGTGGATGCTTTTGGTTCTAAGTTACGAAGCTGATGAAATAGTTGTAACAGCCCATATGCTTGCAGATGCTTCAGAAACTCAAGACTCATAAGAAGCTGCACACTGCAGGACTTGAGGAATAGGTGGGGTGCTGCCATTCCGGTATGGATTTGAAAAAGGTGAACACTTTAATGTGTGACATTTAGCTCAATTCTTAACCCTTTTTTCCAAGAATTTCTTCATAAACTGCATTAAGATGCCACCACATCCACAACAAGGAATACCGACAAAATCCTGAGACCAGTGGCCTCTCACAAACAATAGTAACTCCTTTTAACATCATCTTCAATAACGCCTCACCAAAACATATAAATTCACACTTTCTGAAAATGTTGCGGGCATGTGCAGCTGTAGATCAGAATAGGATCCTCGATATTTGATCAACTACAAATTGACACAGAACAAATGTACAATAACTAAAATCACAAATTAATTCAGTATACAAGTAAAAACAACAGGAGCCATGCGTCTGACTATATTGCAGAACATGCAAGGCGTTGCGAACACCTGAGCTGAAAAATGTTAGTGTTAATTTTTGACACATCTGAGGACAAAGTGAAAAAAAAACACATTGCAGAATTTACTGAAACAGTACACACACATCAGTCAAAGGAAAATGATGAAAATGATACTTGCAGACAGTTCAAGGGACATCAGCCTGTGCATGTAAATTGCAATGTTGACAACATCTTCAGAAGGAGGTGTGTGTGTGTGTGTGTGTGGGGGGGGGGGGGTCTTGCTGCAAATGCTGAATAAGAAAAGCAGAGTCTCAAAAATCTGTGTCACACCTTTGACATCAAAGCCAACCAAACATGCAGCATCTCTTGTGAGGTGTAGACGTAGCAACTCAACAAAATAATTTTGTATTTACACAGTATATTTTCAAAAACACACACCTGAAGAGATATGCATGCTGTAGAGAGGTTGTGTGGCAAATAATTGTCATGCACAAAATCATCTTATGAAATGCCATGCAATGTTTGGAATTAAGTCATTCGGTAAAACATTCCCTGGCAACATAACCGTGTCAGGGTAATTCATCAATCAACTGTCATTTAACCACGAGTGGCTAAATTAATTGAACTAATTTAAAAACAGGCCATAAAATGTATGGTCATCGTGAGCATAGTGAAGGGGGGGGGGGTAAAATCAGCAAGCCTTCATGTGTGTCAGGGGTATATAAACGCACTATAAAGAAATTGTTACTGCGTTACATCATATGCAATTATAAATGGCTAAGAGCACAGGATTGAGAGCCAATCAGATCACAGCTAGCATGTCAACCCAAGACCAACTGTCTCCTGGCTTTGACAGAAGGATTTTACCTCCACAATTCAAATCCCAGAGCAAACCAATCTGCACTTACTGAAATCACTTGCCTAATGTTTACAAGCAACATAACGCTTCGGCGCCAGCGAGCCCAAGTCGAAGAATCGTGTTATCCATGGTCTAAACTCTTTCTCGATAACAATAAGTCACTACGAGACAAGAAACGGCGACGTCTACACACATTTTGTAGACCTTTCACTAGTCAACCATGCAAATGTCTCGTGATCGAGACAGTTAGCAAGGAAAGCTAACAGGCTAAGGTTTTCAGGCCTTGCAAATGAGCATCCAGGTTAGCTTGTACTTTGAGGACCTTTCAAACATGTCTAAACTTTCTGCAAAACAAACCTTTAACTATATATTGAGATTCTCAGTTAATGAACAATAAAGTACACACGTTTCCCCACTTGAATTTGCTGTGGATAGCAATTTTGTTACATTTAAGCCGTCTTCGTTGAAAAACAAGTTGGCTAAATACGCCTTAACTGACGTTTTACATCATTATGAAGACTTTCATTCACTCAAAACACGTCGTTGTCAGACCTTTAACATAGAGTCAACATTTGGGGGACGGTGGTATCTGGGAGACGCGTTGTTCTCGTGAAATAAATACTGTTAAATGAGGTGGTGTATTAAAAAAACAGAGAGGCAGCCATTTTAGAGCGTCTTAGATAGACAATACCTTGGCCATTACGTTGTGGACTACATTAAGACTACACCGATGAAGAATAGTGCTGACAAAACTGGTCTGAAAATGAGAGGTTACCTGGTTTCTACCCAGTGGTTGCCCTGTACTTCCCGGGCTCATGGGTGGCGGGTGATGTGTCCTTTGTTGCCAACCCGGATGGCCCCCACCATACTGGCCGCTACTGCCCAAGTCTGTTGGTCCCTTGTTACCCCCTTCCTGGTTGTTATAATCACTTGGTGGATAGTTTGGGTAGCCCCTCGTTGAGCTTGAGGATGTTAGAAGTTGGTTGAGAGTTGGTGTGGCAGTAGGCTGCGGATTTCCCATATTATATCTCGGGTTATTGTATGATGCAGCCATAGCAGATCCTCCCGCTGTCTGTTGCTTGGCTGCCTGCCCCCCTGCCGCCTGAGCTTGAGCGTTTCGCGGGGAGTTCATTGCGTATCCTTGGCCGGGGTAGGGGGTTCTGTTAGGGAATGGGCTGTAGTTGTTGAACTGGTGATTGGGAAAGCTGTGATCATGAGAATTGGGCTGATATGGGTCCATCATGTTGCTCGACAGCGCGCCTGGCCCCGCTGCAGCTGCCATGCCAGGGCTTTGTTGTCCGCCATGTTGATGAAAAGGGGCCCGACCGTAGTGCGGACTGTAACCATATGAAGGTGGTGGAAAAGCGGATGCATGATGGTGTACCATCCCGGGATGATTATTCCCGTCGGGCCCCGCGGAATCATTCTGATTATTATTTACCCGAGACGGATTCCCGTTACCGTTCTTCATCTCCGACTCTCCTCCTCCCCCTGCATTTCCCACATCGGCCCCGTCCTGCAGTTCCCCCCGGCTCGGAGATCCACTCTCTAATCCCGCTTCCTTACTTTCATGCTGTTTGTCTCCCGGTACCGAATCCTCCTTTGGGTCTCGATCCGGTTTTTTGAGTTCTGAAGGCGGGCTGGTGTTGAGAGTGGTAGCGCTGGCGACCTGAGCGGCCATGATACCCCTCTCCCTCTCGGCGAGTCAGTCACAATCAAACGCTAAACATTGAATGTAAATACAATAGTTTACCACAATTTCTCCGTGTCCTGACTCATTCCTGCCCCTTCTACCGGACTGAATCCGGCATCCGGTCGGGTTCCGTGTTGAGGGCGCTTGGTCACGTAATTTCCAATCCCAGAAATGAATTTACCGACAAATTTGTGGGGGGTTCTATTACAGAACTAGACTACAGCCGAGGAATGGATCAGATCAGCACGAGGCTCAGCGAGATACAGCCATTTTACTGAGGTACACTAACACAGGCAAAACACGGACTGGAATTCCCTTAGACTACTGGACTGGATTTAGTGGGGGGGTTGACATTGCGTAACAATAACGTGGAAAATTGCTACTTTCTTTGGTGTATGGTGTGTGAGATATATTTATGTGGGGTATTGAATTCAAGGAAGATGCTTTAGCTTAACTGGAAGAATATGCATATTTAAATACTGAATTGTTCAATTAGTCTAGGCAGGCTTTAACTCTTGATGGCAATGTAAATCACAAAAGGGTTGCCTGTACTCTAAAATTTCACAGTGATGTCAAATACATTCTAGATTTGATGAGTTCAGTGTTTTATTTTATTTAATGAAGCTAATACTGTACTTTAAGTAGCTTTAATTTCCATCCATTATTCTCTTTCTTTTCATAATAATTGTGTGGCATAGAGAGAGCAATTGTGTGTGTATATATGTATGTGTGTGTGTGCATGTGCGTGTGTACGCATGTGTTGGTTTTGAGGGGTGCCAGCAGTAGAAAGATTGTAGAGTGAGAGGGAAAGCGTGGTACAGCAGCAGCAGCCGGAGAGTGGTATGGGAGAGTGAGAAGAGTGAAAGAAGAGGGAGGGCTAGTGGGCTGAGCCAGTATAAGCAGGAAGTGAAACGAAAAAAAAGAAGGGAGAGAGAGAGAGAGAGAGAGAGAGAGGGGAAAATCAGATAAACCACGAACGGCTACACAGCAGAATACATTATTCTCGCCCAAACAATCCACGTCTAACCCCCCACACACACCCCGTCTGATGGTTAGAAAAGCTACCCATGCCTAGAACAGAGCCGCACATGAAATATAGATATGGACATTTTGCAGCGTGCGAGAGAGTGACTGAATTATTTTACAACTGAGGAATAAGGCACCTTCAGTGGCCCCCCCACAGCTCTCTGTCTCCCCACCCCCTCTCTCTCCCCCTTTCCTCCCTCCCTCCTGCTCTCAGGCAGCAACCCTCTCCCTCTCGCTCCCGCTCCCTCCCTCCTAGCCTCTCTCAGGCAGCAGTCTCGCTGGTTGCAAAAGCAGCACAACTCTGGTTTCTGAGTGTGGGGGATGGGCAGGCAGGCAGGCAACACAGCAGAGCAGAGCAGCCTTAATGCAATGCAGAGCCCTCAGCTCAGTACAGAGCTACACCGGCCAGCCCAGACCTCGCTCCTTTCCCTCACAGCAGTCCTGTGTAGCATTAAACGTTTACTTCAAGGCCTGTGTAGAGGCCCAAGACATTAGACTAGTGGTTTTGATTACTAGTGAGTGTTTTTTTCTACACAAAGACGGATCTTTTTCTTGT
>NC_085861.1:27230667-27360667 GCF_034702125.1 Engraulis encrasicolus | reverse complement strand
GAGTGAGAGAGAGAGATCGTTCAGAGGATCGAATGCTCGCTCCTCCTCTCTGGGGATCTTTATAAGGCCTTGAAAAGTCCTTCAGTTTGTGTATACATGATCCACCCCACCAAAAAAGAGAAAAGAAAAAGACAACAGACAGGGACAGGCAGAAAACAGAGAAATGGCTAAACAAAAAGACAGAAAGAAAAAGATGGGAAATGAGAGAATTGAATATGAGGAGGGGAAAAATAGAAATGGTGTTGTTCCTTCAACTATCTTCAGTGAAGGAGAAACTGCAAGGCTGTAGGCAGTAGGGAGAGGGAGGAGGCGCACACAAGGCCTCTTATGCAGAGGCAGATTTAACATTGCATGCTCTGCTCTACTCTGCCTGCCAGACTTCTGTTTTTACCCAGAGGAGAGAGCCAATCTCCGGACTGGATCGTGGAGTCTGAGGAAAGCGGATCCGGCACTGCCTACTATACTTCGGTCTTTTACACGAGGAAAAAAATACTTTTTGATGTTTTTTCCATTCTTATTTCATGCTGACCTAACGTGATGAAATGACTGTGGCTTACCTGTTATTCATCTACGTATGTTATAGCTTGGTTAGACTGTACAAAATGTTCACCACATGTTTGTGTAGGCCAACAGTGCTGTGGTACATCAAAATAAACATTCATAGTATGCCATTTTGTCATTTAGATATTATTTTTTATACCGCATCATTGTATAACTGTGTGTGTGAAATCTAATACTAGGAGTTACAAAATATACTAAAACAAATAATGTTGGTAAACCCCCCACACAGGTACTATAGCCTATATTCTATATACTCATATTGATAAAGCGGTTCTTTCGTATATATTTCACACAATGTGTGGGACACAGGCTACAGCAGTGGCTGGTAGGCCTAAGCCTGTTGTATTCTTATTTTGAATGCAAGGCTCAGATGATTCAATTCAGTGTGCAGTATAATCAAATCATCCAATCTTTTTGTATGTAGGCCTATTAGCATTTCACTTAGCAAGGCTGCACATTCGTGATTCAGTGTGAGTAAAATCCAATCAAGATTTTGTCAGAACTCAAAACCATGTGATCCGGTATTTGGTGAGTGATTCCGTTCCGTGTTTTGTGATATACTGTGGCCAGTGCGCTAAGAGGCGAAGCACGAATACTCAACGTTACAGATCCTTCCACAGTTCACATAAGTGTGTGAAGGTGATTAGTTCCTCAAATAAACCATACACCACACAATCCGATGGTCGAATTACTGAAAATTGACAATTAGGATATCAAACTATTTGTATATTTTTCCCAGGTTGAGACAGCAACAAAAAGGTTTCTGAAGTGAAAGATCTTGTGCACTATATTGCATAGCTGTCATCTCTCCCTCACACGTACAATGCATTCCTGTGTTGCTCCGCGTGTGATAGGGCCGTTGCTGTTCCTGCCAACTCCCTGCTATGATGTACAACTGTGATTGGGATGAGAGGTGTTCACAAAGTTTCATTTGAAAAACGTTATCTAAACGCCAGGTCTCGTTTGGAATTATACAACAGACCTCTCTTTATCCACACCAATGTGAAAAAAATACATATTGCTGCGCATGGGCCTACACCAACCAACAAAAGAAATGCACAAACATTTAATTTTCCCTGTGGTTTTCTTTGTAATCGTAGTGAATTCGCCAAACAGGCCTAATGAGCTGCGGGATACACAGTTGACTTATTTGTGTCGATCTTACACAGCGAAGAAAAGTGGACCATGTGAAAATCTGTGGAAATGTTAGTGCCTGCAGGGGGAGTCCACGTCTCACTTTCGTACACGTTTGCCGACTTTCGATGACTTCCTCTATCAGAGAATCCTAGGCCTGTTTGAAACACTTAGCCTACTCTCAGCTACCATTGTAAAATTATTGGTAGGACTAGGCCTACTTTTAACCGAATAATGGTTTTGTTCACTTGCTGTCGAAATTATTTCACCAAGGACACCACCAGTGCGTTTAAAAGGGTCTTTGCGGAGTGTGGGTCTCGCAACAAAAGAATACAGCAGGCCTACCATTCATGTGACGAGCATCTCCTGCTACTGCTAGTCTTTTTTTCCTCTTCCAGGACAAGTAGGTCTAATGGGCTTCTTAAGTGTAGGCCTAATGTTAAACAAAATGCTGTTCGGAAACTAACCACGCCAAGTGGTAGCCTACGAAATTTCTCAACATCTATAACACATATCAACATAGCACTCTTGTCCAAATCATCCTTCCACCAGAAAAAGGTTCAATTTCTTCATGACACAAAATTTCAGATTTTAACTAGGGCCTACTGGGAAAAGAAGACAATGTCGCCCTCTGCCGGACTATCTTATTATCTACGTGGCAAGGGGTGTCTTCATTATTTAGCTGCTGAATTTGAGACATCTCTGAGGACAAGAGAGAGACTCTGCAAATTCTCATAGCCACATGTTTGCGTAGCTCAAGGCACAGCCAAAAGTTATTCTGACTGATGTGTAGCCTGTGGAGTTGCCTGCCAAGGGAATTCAGAATTCAGTCAGCGAGAAGCACTGCTAGTCATGGGTGAGCGGTTAGGGCGTCAGACTTGCATCCCAGAGGTTGCCGGTTCGACTCCCGACCCGCCAGGTTGGTGGGGGGAGTAATCAACCAGTGCTCTCCCCCATCCTCCTCCATGACTGAGGTACCCTGAGCATGGTACCGTCCCACCGCACTGCTCCCCATGGGGCGCCACTGAGGGCTGCCCCCTTGCATGAGTGAGGCATAAATGCAATTTCGTTGTGTGCAGTGTGCAGTGTTCACTTGTGTGCTGTGGAGTGCTGTGTCACAATGACAATGGGAGTTGGAGTTTCCCAATGGGCTTTCACTTTCACTGCTAGCTCTATACAAAATGTTGCAATTTTGGATGGCCTACGTAGTTGGGGTGAGGGTGGCATACATTCCCTCTTGCTTAATATTCCTAACTCTGGGCCACTGAACTCTGAAGCCACCATTGATAGGCCACAATGTCAATAAAAACACAATAATAGTAGGCCATAAGTGCATCAAGAACCAAACCAATTCATTCTTTTAGCAAAGTACTCATTAACACTTTTCAAGTTTTTATAATAATAATGATAATAATAATAGCAGCAATTTGAATTTGAAGTCGATTTCAAAGACAGTTTCCCTTGCTTAGTTCAGCAAATGGTTACAATATTCTGTATTATAAGTATTTTTTATTTCTGATTTGCTCTATTCCAATGCTGGGACTCTTAAAGTAATACGGTTTTCCCCCTCCGTTTGTTTATATACCTGTATACATTTCTACTCATGGTTCATTATCATCAGCAACAACACAACACATCACACATACAAAACAAGTGTCTTAACACAATTTTTGAAAGAAAGACATACAAAAGGTGCATCAAGAACCAAACCAATTCATTGGTTTTCTTTTTTTATTATTATTATTATTATTATATAACGAAACTGTCTTTGAAATCAAAATAAATCCAATGGACCTGAAATCTTTACAGATGTTACAATGTGCTTCGGTCTACAGTAAACATGGGCCTAGAATATCTAAACAGGTGTCTTGGGTTAAGTACTGTTTAATAATGAATGTGCATTTGTTACATGACGCTCCGGGGGGATGTTTAACAATAGCACCAGGCCTGTCAGAGCTCAAACGGCTGAATGTATACAGTGTGTGTGACATTACACCCAGGAAGTGTGTCACTAGTTTACATGTGAGGATACAGACAGGAGTGTATTCAGGTGTGAATGAATGTATGAGTGAATTCATTGACCTTGATCTGGCCTTTCTTCTCTCTCTCTCTCTCTCTCTCTCTCTCTCTCTCTCTCTCTCTCTCTCTCTCTCTCTCTCTCTCTCTCTCTCTCTCTCTCTCTCTCTCTCTCTCTCTCTCACTCACACACACACACACACACACACTGGATTGTTACTCCAAAGTCCTTCAGAGTATTTCTGCAACAATGTAACACTTGAATGTGTAAATAATTACAATGCACTTTGAAGTAAGACATGTTGGCTGTTTGGCAATTGCATTTACTTCACTCCTGTTTACACTTATTTAATTTCCTTCAGGATCAATTAAGTTTCTCTACTCTATCCTACTTGCCAAGAAAAAATTGCAAACAATGTGAGATTCAATGGCACTGTGATATACAAGCGGATTCCAAAAAAGTTGGGACACTTTGTATTTTGCGAATAAAATGAAAATGCTGGCATTTTAAAAACATATAATATGTTAATAAGGTAGAGCGTTATGTACAGACAACATATCAGTTGTTAAAGTCGAGCAGAATTATTGTTTTGAGGTAATTATGTGATCATTTAAAATTTGACCCATGCAACAAATCTCAAAAAAGTTGGGACAGGGCCAAAACATGTTGTAATAGTTGGATAATTCTAAAAATTACACAAGGAAGAATATTTTAAAAGGAACTATATTGACTGCCAACATGAATGCACAAATAAAATACCATCACATAGAGGCTGTGGCACTCAGCAGCGAATATTTTGGGGGACTAATTACTTATCTATTACACAGAAAGATTGAATTATCAAAATTGCAGGCATATAAGGCCTATTTCCGTAATATAGAGTTCTGTGTAATCATTGCACGAGTTATGAGATCATGACATACTCGTGGTCAATAAGCAAACTATGACAATCCATCAATGACAGCTCTCGAAAAAATGACCATAAACACAACATTTGATTAATGCACATGATGCAGACATTTAACAGCATTGCATGCGGAAAAGCTCATTCTATGGACCTAGGAGACATGTGAAACTGTCCTCTGATTACAGAATGGAAAATATTTAATCCTTTTTGAAAATGATGGAGTCATGCACCCTCCAGGTTATAGAAAATGAATACTTCAGCTTGATTTAGTGGTCAGTCTGAAAGACAGCATAAATGATGGTAAGGGGGTGCAGAGGTGACTTGGTTAGGGTCTTCTTACTCATGTAGAGCATTAAAATGAATGTTGAATGACACATACAGTCTTTAAACAGTAAACATAGCTACCAAGGCATTATTTTTTGGAGCACCGCCTTTAGATATTGCCCCATAATGGTGGCCAATTTCAATCTCTACTGTGTTCCAACAGTGTGGTTCCATCATAAGAGTAAACAGGTCACAAAATAGTTTTCTTGCAGTCAGGAAATGCCACATATTCAGCATAATAAAAGGTAAACAAGTTGGAGAACATACCTATCAGTTGAGCTGCTGAAATCATGTCTCGCACATCAAAATATCTAATTTTTGAATAAAATGATGCCATCAGTCAAAGTATTTAACTGTTCAGCATCATCCCTTGAGTTGTGTTTAGTCTTATCCAATATAAAAAGCATTTTATTGGCCCTGTCCCAACTTTTTGGGATTTGTTGCCAGGGTGAAATTTTAAATGATCACATAATTACCTCAAAACAATAGTTTTGCTTGACTTTAACAACTGATTTGTTGTCTGTACATAATGTTCTACCAACTTTTTTGGAATCCGCTTTGTAGGCCTACTAAAAGCGATGCACAATGAGCCTGTTTACATTACCACAATAATCAGGTTATTGGAATAAACAGGTTTTTGGAGTAAACTGTGTATTGCTGTTTATATGCAGTTAGTCAGTTGCCTGTGTTCCACTCAATTATGTGACACGAAGCTAGAATTTAAGGTGATTGTGAACTTATCCTTCTAGAATGTCAATAACCTGATAATAACCTGATTATGCTGGATACATGTCTTCAGAGATCAGTTTATTAGCCAAAAACCTACCTGTGCAAATCGGATTTCTCATAAACCGATAACGGTAATAAACCAATTATGAAAACTGTTTATTCAGTTTACATGAGTGCTTGAATAAACTGGTTACTCCAAAAACCTGATCATAAACAGTTTATTGTTGCGCATATAAACAAGCTCATTGAAGCAGGTGCTGAACATCCGTGCAAACCTATTCTAACATACAGTACTGCATCCAATCAGAAGACATTGAAACCTGTGAGCAAAGAGAGAGAAAAAGGACAGGAAGAGAGAAGAAGAAAGAGCGAGAAAGACAGCGCGCAAGAGAGGAAGAGAGAAAGACGGAGACAAGGACGGAGAGAACAAGCGAGACGGGGCGAGAGAGAGAGAGAGAGAGAGAGAGAGAGAGAGAGAGAGAGAGAGAGGGACAGAGGGAGGGAGGAGGTGAGAGAGAAGGAATGAGAGAGAGAGAGAGAGAGAGAGAGAGAGAGAGAGAGAGAGAGAGAGAGAGAGAGAGAGAGAGAGAGAATGTACAGTGAGAAGATGAAGGGAGTGTGGAGTGTGGGTAAAAGGGGGGGCTATCACTCTGGCCTTTCTCATGCTAATGCTGATGAAGTGACAGAGAGCGGCCGAGACAATGGCCACACACGCAGGTGGATCGTCCCAGCGTAAACGGTTTCCTGTGAGGCCCCATTTAGCCCCTCCAAGTTTAGTGACTCACAAACCACCTTAGTGCCCCCCACCACTAAAAACAACAGTGGTGGTGGTGGTGTTGTGGTGGTCCGGTCAAACACAGACTCTCCCAGGGCAGACAGACGACTAGACCAGGCCAGGCCAGGACAGCCCACACCCTCACCCACCCAAGTCCAGCCAAGTTCAATGGGAAAATAGTCTAGGGCAGGAGTTCCCAACCAGGGGTACGTGTACCACTAGGGGTACGCGAGCACACTGCAGGGGGTACTTGGAAAAAAAATAATTTTAACAAATGTATGGAGCATAGTAACATTGGAATAGAAACACTGATGTAAACATGAGTTATGGGGTACTCGTGGCACAACGAAAAGGGTTAGGGGGTACACGAAACCAAAAAGGTTGGGAAACACTGGTCTAGGGCAGGAGTTCCCAGCCTTCTCTAACTTGTGGCCCACTTGAAATTTTCACAATTTTCCAGGGCCCACCTCTGACCCAAAAAAACAATACAACTCAAATAGATAGTCAACAGCAACACACACACACAACTATTATTTAAATTTTTAGAAAATGACTTCAAAGCACTTGGAGTGCTTTCAAGGCCCACCAGTGGGCCCCAGGCCACAGTTTGAGAACGACTGGTCTAGAGCAGTGGTTCTTAAAGGGACACTGTGTGAGATTTTTAGTTGTTTATTTCCAGAATTCATGCTGCCCGTTCACTAATGTCACCTTTTTCATGAATACTTACCGCCAGCATCAAATTCTAAGTATTCATTATGACTGGAAAAATTGCACTTTTCATACATGAAAAGGGGGATCTTCTCCATGGTCCGCCATTTTGAATTTCCAAAAATAGCCCTTTTTAGCTGCAAAAATGACTGTACTTGGACCATACTAGAAAATATTTGTTTATTACTTAGTAAACTTTCATGTAAAGATCAAATTTGGCAATATGCATCCCAGTTTCAATGAGCAGCATAGTTGCAGTACCTTTTTTGACCATTTCCTGCACAGTGTCCCTTTAACTGGAATGACACAGTTTTTTGGTGCACCACTGTCAGTTTGTGGGTCTAATAGATGCCGGTTTGCTGTTTGTAATGTTTGCATGTGACGGAGGTCCATTTATTGCAATATCAAAAATATAACTATACATTTGATATAGTTGTTTTATTCATTCATTCAATACCGCATCTTGTCTCAATTTTTTGAAATGTCAATCATTTTTACAACACAGCTGCGCAACCCACCCAGGAGCTCTCCGCAACCCACATTTGGCTCTTAAGAATCTTTGGGTTCTTCCCAGAACTTTTAGATTTCCACAGAGACATTTTTCGGTCCAACACAATTCAAATTAAAGTTTTTGATGAACTGTCACAGTTCTACTGAGCACGTCTGGCACTAATGTGATTTGTCGTTACAGCTTTTTTCTGTCTTGACAAGTGCTTTCTGTTTATGTCAAGGAGAAAAAAATGTGATGAGAATAATCTTTTCAGTGTAAGCAATAAAGAACGGTACACCAAGCCCACTAACAAGAAAAGAAGTACGACCTATGAAACAATTAAAAAATGAAGTAGGCAGTAATGGCTGAATCATCTTTGATATGGCTTCAGCAGCCCAGTCAGAGGGAACCCAGAGATCTGCCGAGTGCAGTAGCTCTCCTATTCATTTGGCGGCCCTATAGGTGAAAAATAGACACGCCCACTTGAATTTAGTTTTGTTGGTATTTTGTTGTTGCGGGGCTGACTGTTGGGGGTCCCTATAGGGGCAGATTTAGGGGGGCCCTAGGCAGTAGCCTATAGTCTGCCTATTTGTAAATCCAGCTTAGGACGAATGTATGTTTAAAAAATGCACATAGCATATGGTAAAGACGTCTTATGGTTTCAGTGTAATAATATATTTTAATTGAGCAATACTTATTTCAGTGTAAGCAATGACTAAAGTATGTCAACTTAAAGAAAAATAAGTTATCCAATTGAACAATTTAACGATGAAAAGGAGAAAATATTTCATGCTTTATAGGAGAAAATATTTCATGCTTTATGATTTTAAACAGTACTTTGACAAATGGTCGTATATTCTGTTTCACTGTGAATAATCTGACAACATTTTACAAGTATTTTCTGTTAACGTGTATGCAGGACCCTAAATGTACTTTTTTCATCACCAGCCAAAATGTGTGTGTGTGTGTGTGTGTGTGTGTGTGTGTGTGTGTGTGTGTGTGTGTGTGTGTGTGTGTGTGTGTGTGTGTGTGTGTGTGTGTGTGTGTGTGTGTGTGTGTGTGTGTGCGCGCGCACGCGTGTGTGTGCGCGTGTGTGCGTGTGCTTAAGGTATCTGAGTCACAAATAAGCATTGAAATGAATAAGTAATAATTCTATCCTGAAAGTGTTTTATTAATCATAACTATGTTGCTGAATGTTAGGCAACTCTATAGCCAAAAGTTAGCAAGTACTTTCATGAAGTAGGGCAGTGGTTCTTAACCTGGGGTGCGGGCACCCCCTGGGGGTGCGCCAGAGATTTCAGGGGGTGCGCTTAATTTTGTTTATGTTGAGGTTGTGGCCAAAATTGTGCTTCCAAACATTATAATTAGGCCATATCAAGACAAAACACAGCATGTTTTGATCCCCATGTAAAGTCATTGAAGTATTGATTAATGTCTAAAGCAACAATCATTGTAATTAATCACTTAAATCATTTTTTAGCACGTAGAACATGTAGAAGTTTGGGTTGGGGTGCGCGGCTTGTCTTGGGTACAAGTAAGGGGGTGCTTCAAGAAAAAAAGGTTAAGAACCACTGAAGTAGGACATTCTTTGTATAGATTAAGGAGTTATCAACAGGATAAGACATTAAGAGTTTTGTTGATGCATTGTACTCCATTGTGCACTGTAAGTGTGTATCAGAGACAGAGTAGGCTATGTCCTTGGAGACTGAATAACTTTCTATTAAGCATGTGTGATCAAGGATTATAGAAATTGACAGGAAACTTCACAATCTGGCCATCATAAAGAGATTGTTTAGGGCAACAGTGAGGAACCTATGTCTCGAGTGCCGTTTATGGCCCTTGAGGCCATGTTATCCAGCCCCCGGTAGAAATGTTATGTTATGGAGTTTCACATGAAATATGACGTGTTTTGCATAGAAATTTTTAAAATTGCATTTGAAATACAATTAAGTTATATCTTCAGGGGACCTACTAAAGGTGCCAGCCTTTAATATAGGCATAAAGTGCAGGGTGAAATCCTGGCTTGTGTTAATAGTACGGCCCTTGGAGGACCTCATAACATTTGAAGTGGCCCCTCAAATACAGTTTATAAATAAATTAAAAATAAAAATAAATTTCCCACCACTGGTTTAGGGGAAGACAGGCAGTTCTTGGTCTGTTGCAGTGAGGGTCAGGTCGGAATTGTAGAGATCTACTAATGATTTAATCGTGTAATTTGATAATTTATTAAGTTTATGTATTAGACAAATAAAGTGTAAAATTCAAGGATGGGACACCACGCTCTCTGACTCATTTTTTTAAAATGAACACACAGGATTCCAGCAAACACATAGTAAGTATCATACGTATCATATGCTGGAAATCCAACAGAGTGTGTGTGTGTGTGTGTGTGTGTGTGTGTGTGTGTGTGTGTGTGTGTGTGTGTGTGTGTGTGTGTGTGTGTGTGTGTGTGTGTGTGTGTGTGTGTGTGTGTGTGTGTGTGTGTGTGTGCGTGTGTCGGGCGGGGGAGGGGGGGTCCTCGAAAGAGGCTTGTTTGGTTGTTCAGCTGGGGGCTGAGAGCAGGGAGCAGAGGTACTAACTCAGCCTTTTCACACCCAAGTGTGAGCTGACCTCATCCACATAAATCCACCCAACATCCCAGAGCAAAGCAGACGAAGCCACCACAGCCGTCCAGTAAAACAATCGGCTTTGAAATGAAGAAACTCTTACTCATGGACGTTCACACACGGTGTTAGCACTACTCCATTTCACCACTCCGACTTTAATTTAGGAATCAAATAATCTCAAGCCAAAACAGCAGTCGAGTAAAACAATCCGCTTTGAAATGAAAAAAAACCCTCTTACTCATGGAGGTTCATACTACACATGGTGTTAACAGAACTCACCACTCCAGAACAATCTCACTGATATTATCAAATAAGACATACAGTATTTACCAAATACAACAAGCAAACAACTAACATAGTAAAAAATATTTAATTTATAAAGTATAAAAAGTTTTGATGCCGTATAGAAGATAGTTTAGGTAATGCTTTGTCTGAGCAAATCAAGTCTTTCTTTGCCTGTCTGAAAATGTTAAAGACCCTTCACAGAGGGAGCATTGTTATTGTTTTCCTTTGCCAAAGTTGAAAACACTTTAAAAGGACACTTTAAAAGTTCCAGAATACAAATCACAAAGTGTGATGCTGAGAGAGAGAGAGAGAGAGAGAGAGAGAGAGAGAGAGAGAGAGAGAGAGAAAGAGAGAAAGAGCGAGAGAGAGAGAGAGAGAGAGAGAGAGAGAGAGAGAGAGAAGTCCAATACACATTACAGGCTGAGATCTGGAAGAGGGGTCAATGAATTCGCTCATACATTCATTCACACCTGAATACACTCCTGCCTGCCTCCATCCTCACTTGTAAGCTAGTGTGTACCCCCCACCCACCCCCCACCCCCAATCCAAACTCTGTCATCACAAGTCCTTAAAACTCTGGATCACAATAGCAAAAAAATGTCTGAAATGAAAACCTTGAAATGAAGCCTTGAAAACACTTAGTATGAACAGACCAGTCGATGTGTTCCTATCCTCAAGCAATGATCGCATGGCATACCCACAAATGAATATGGTTTCTACTAGGGGTGTAACGCTATACAAAAATCACAGTTCGGTACGTACCTCGGTTTTGGGGTCACGATTCGGTACATTTTTGGTATAGTTAGTATATGGGAACAATATGGAAAAAAAAGTTTTCTTCCTCAGCACGATGTTTATTTCACCAAAATATTGCCTATATAATAGTAGTTCATACACCGCGCTCTTCCGTGTGGTGCATTTCCAGTTGAGTAACTTAGAAGGTGAAATGGTGGATCACACTCGGGTTCTTCTTTTATTCTTTTTTCTTTTTATATTTTTTACATAGCAGCAGAAAAATAGAGAAACGTTTCGGCTTTTGCCTTCGTCAGTGTCTTGTCTTACCTAGGCAGTGCGATCCACCTTTTCACCACCGAAATATTGTCAAAATACAATTAAAAAAAGGAAAATACATTCAAACAGCTAATTTGAGTCAGAGATTTCATCAGTGTAAGAAATAGCCCTTTTCTCAAGGTCTCACAAAGACCAAGCCTCAACACCTGTTTTTTCTTGCCTTCTCTCTCAGCGTCCTGCATGAGCCACTGCATGAAGTGGCAGCAAGCATAATGTAAAAACATGATCAGTCCTGTTACTCTACCTTTCGGTACAGCACTGTTCGGTTCGGTACAGGTCTGTTCGGTTTGGTATAAATACAATACATTTTAAGCCTAGTTTCTGATAATCTAGACCCAGGAATCCAGGAAAATGGAATCTCGACTGATATAGGCCTGGATTCACGATTTACGGTGAGTCACAAGGAATGGCAGCCCAATTCTGTCCAAAGCCAAAGTACAAAAAAAACTACATGAACATAGACACTGAGCGAAGTGCCTTCAATCATGCCATACTGCCTAAAGTCTATTAATAATTAACTAACTAAAATTGATTATTAAGATTTAAATTATGCTTCCCAAAAGAACGCCCCAAACTCAAGCCATGCCCCCTGAAAAAGTGCGTGTGTGGCTGAGGCCATAAGCGCTGGCTCTAACCGGTCAACATCCTTCAGCTCTGCTGTCAGCACCCATCCCCTCTCTATACTCCCCTCCTCCCCTTTTCCAATCTCCATTGCTGTCCTCCGTCTCTCTCTCTCTCTCTCACATGTCTGCCAGGTCATGTTTCCCCTCTCTGCTCATCTCCCGTCATTCGCCTGGCCCTGACTGTGGCTCTGCTGGATCGGTCCTGTTTGCATAGTGACTATCTATCTGACTGAGCGCTCTGCCTCGCCTCTCCTCCCATCTGATTCATGCCCTGGGCTCTCCGCTTTGCCTCCTTCAATCTCTCTCTCTCTCTCTCCCTCTCTCTCTCTCTCTCTCTCTCTCTCTCTCTCTCTCTCTCTCTCTCTCTCTCTCTCTTATGGCCTTTGTTTACCCCATTTTCAACTGAGGCTGTCCTGTGGAAAATATGTAACATCTTATAACTGGCTCTTTGTGAACTGCCAGGCCCCTGCCATATTTCACACCCAGGTGCTTGTATGCCGCTGCTGCTGCTGCTGCTGCTACTGCTGCGGCTACTGCTGGGCCTATGCGTGCGGCTAGTGTGCCTGGGACATTGCTGATGGAGAAGGAGAGAGGACAGGCCGTCTGATGGATGATGATGGAAAGAAAAGACTGAACATACACCTACACTTGCTGCTGTGTGGTAGTTTTAACCACCTTGGAATTTAAAGACTCATTGTTATTTTGTTTTGTTTTGTGAACAGCTTGAAAAGGCAAAGGCAACAAACAGTATGAAGAAGAATAGGCTACTTTTGAAGAACACAGGGAAATTAGACAGATATGCTGACACTTACAAGTTTCAGTTTTGAAGGCACATTGTGCAGATATTACCAAATGACAGAGTAATGCTAATTATTTGAGTAATTTTTCTCAGTAGCGACACAATGGCTAGTTATTGGTGTATGTGAGCTCACAGCATCCTTGGCCATGGCAACCCCAACCAGAGAGCATAGAAGATGAGTAGAATTTAGGGCATTTTGTGTGGGAGGCCCCAAACCTGGTGAAACACCATTCCACTCAACTCAGACTTTCTGTATTCTGAAATGTATTCAAATTAAATGTATTATTATTATTATTCTTATTATTATTACAATGTAGGACACCAATCTGATTGAAGCCACAACAAAGCCCTGACACAGACCAGCACATATGACCCTTCATCTTCACCACAAAAAAAACTGTGACAGTGTCCAAAATATGCAAACACACGTAACACTTTTTACTTATTAAGAGTAGTAAAGTAAAGCGTATGGCTTTGTCAAAGGTCCTTAAAAACGATCCTGTGACAAATAGAAAGGGGTTTGATTTTATTGTCATGTCATATAGCCTAACCTTGGGAATGTTCTCATAGCAAATAAGTGTTTTCAAGGAATCTCTCCAATGGACGATCACTTTAAAACAGACCTATAGTCTACTGTGCCATCTTATTTTCTTGATTTCTTGACGTTATATTACATAAATAATGACTGTGCTGATGGGCCTGTAGGTTGATCCCACGGTAGGTGCGAGTATCTTGCGCCCTTCACAGCAGTCAGGACGGTGGCCGTACATCCGCGTAAAAGTGCCCAATCTCCTGATGTAAAGGATTATCATTGCCTTCTCACCTCACCATTGTCAATCTCCGCGGAGAGTGGCCAGAGACAATGGGAAAGCAATCGCAATTGGAAGTTCAAAGGCTCCGGCGATAGAAAGGCGCAGGGACTTTGGTCTCTTTAATCTGTCGCTCACACGCTTTGAGGCTAATCACCTCTGGTTTTCAGGGAGAATCGGATGTCCATAGCCCTAGGCCTAGGCCTACACTGTCTGTAGACGGTGTCTAGGATTTTATTAAATAAAAACATGGGCCTACATCTGTTCTTCCGTCACGGAGCTCCCTGAACTCAATGTTATGCTCAACACAATTTTGATTGGAGTTTTTCATTGTGGCCTAATGCTAACTGGTGCATTGTCAGCTAAACATAGTAAAGATCCCATCTCAAAATACCAAAATATAGACCTAGGTCTGTAGGTCTATGATGTATTAATTTTACCAAATCAAATTTCATCACTTACTTTGTGAGTGATGGATGAGCAGGCGGGGTCTCAACCGCTTCCAGGGCCTTCCCGTTTCCAAACATTGGCCGATGCATTCTCGGAAACGCCCACTTATGGTAAAGTCGACTTGAGAGGGCCCAGCATCAGAATTGCATGTCATTCGGAGTGTAGGGGCCGCATAGAGGGAAAGATGAGCTCCGCAAGTACGGACCAACGGCTGGAGCATCTACTGACGGCTGTGGAGAACGAATTTCAGAAAGGAAGCGAGAAAGGTGATGTTACAGAAAGGGATATCAAACTCAGTTTGGATGACTGCGAACTCTGGACTAAGTTCAAAGAGCTCACCAATGAGATGATCGTCACCAAAACGGGCAGGTAAGCAAATGATTTCCAAATGTATTTAACAATTCATCAAGTAACAATTTGTCTTCTCTGTGTAAGTCTTGATGTTAGCACATGTTAGTTTGGTAGACTCCAAACCGTTGACCATGGTGGCTGAAAATAGTTTGGCTAGGCAGTGTAGATCAATTTAGTGTGGCTAAAGGATCTTGTAAGAAATTGGCTAATTTGTCTCCAAGTCTTAGATGAAAACAACTTCTGCTTTTTGGTTGTTTTTGGTATTCTGATTTCTTGTTTCTCTTCTACAAGACGGATGTTCCCAGTGCTGCGGGTAAACATCGCTGGCCTGGACCCAAACGCCATGTATTCCGTTCTGTTGGACTTCGTGGCAGCAGACAACAACCGCTGGAAATATGTGAATGGGGAGTGGGTGGCAGGCGGTAAACCCGAGCCCCAGAGTCCTAGCTGCGTCTATATTCACCCGGACTCACCCAATTTTGGAGCACACTGGATGAAGGCCCCAGTTTCTTTTAGCAAAGTGAAGCTTTCCAACAAGCTAAATGGCGGAGGACAGGTAAGAGCTAATGTCGCGGTAACTGAGCTCGATTACAAATATGACGAGGCTTGAGGTTATTATTATTATTAATAATTAATAATTATTATTATTATTATTAATATTATTATTATCTCTTGGCAGATCATGCTGAACTCCCTGCACAAATATGAACCCCGTATTCATATTGTGAAAGTCGGCGGTGTGCAGAAAATGATAAGCAGTCAGTCCTTCCCGGAGACACAGTTTATTGCTGTGACAGCATACCAGAATGAGGAGGTTAGTAAATATTACAATTCATGTAAAATGTTTATATTATTTATCATTGATGTTTATTTTAAACAATATTCACTTGCTTACAACAATTAACTTGCTCAGTCGGGTTATTTTGTGTTTTCCCCCTTTATCAGATCACAGCGCTTAAGATAAAACACAACCCGTTTGCCAAAGCTTTCCTTGACGCGAAAGAAAGGTAAACAAAACATTTTCATTAGCAAGAATAAACACAATTATTGATTTGATATTAATTTCGTGCCGCAAAGTCACACATCTCTTTTAATGGTGTGCGTAAAATCGTGCGTAATGTGCGCACCGGCACTGCATTCTCACTACGCAGTGCCCATATAAAGTGAGTCTCTTGTCATTGACAGGAGCGACCACAAAGATGTAGTGGATCATCCGTCGGGAACTCAGCAATCCGGCTATGCTCAGAGTGAGTTCACACACTTCCATAACGCAATTAGTAATTTCAAAGACATGCTATTTGATAATGCAAGCGAGGTGTCAATTGAAGCAAGCCTTGGAAACAACCGATGTCTGTAGTTTTGTTTTATTTACAGTAGGTTGATTTCAAAACACATCATTACATATTTTCAAAATATACTGGACCTCAGTTTACAACAACACAAAACCAAAAAGGATTATTATGGTGTAGTACAGAGTGCATTTTGCCTCGATAAGTCAACAAGTTAATTTAACACCTTCTAGAGTGTGTACTGTATATGGTATCAGAGTACTCTCTCTAAGTTTTGAATTCACACTGCAGGTGTACTGGCATTTTAACACTGGATGTGGATAATGATGGATATATTTATTCTACAGTAGTTATCTGAAACAGAGTTAATTTCAACTCTATATGAGTTGTATTAACACTGGTATTTTTTTCCTGTGTATTATTTTTTCAGTAGGCAGCTGGTTCTTGCCCAACAGCGGCTCCATGTGTCCCAGCAGTAGCCCGTCCCAGTTCAGCGGGGGCCACCACAGCCTTTCCTCAGGCTCCTACTGCGAGCGGTACTCCTCTCTCCGGAGCCACAGGGCGGCCCCTTACCCAACACACTACTCGCACCGCAGCCCCAACACAGGTATGAACACACAGCACATCTTGAATACAGTAGACCAGTGTTTCTGAACTGGTGGGTCGCGATCCCAAAAGTGGGTCGTGGAGGGGTCATGGGTGGGTCACAGAGCCTTGGTGTAAAAAAACATAATTCTAAAAAATAAAAAATCCAACTTTTCCTGCAACAATTTACAACTTTTATGTTGATAGGCAAGTGAACTCCGTGTCATCTGTCGTTCAAGATACAATCTGAATGTTGCGAGATAGATAGCGTGCAACCAGTCATTCGAGTCTTGGTTATATTTCGAGAATTGCATTGAATTGACTTGAACGCTAAAAAAATTGGGTCGCGACCCAATGAGAGTGGAAAATGGTGGGTCCCAAGACTGTTCCAGTTGAGAACCACTGCTGTAGACTATATTAAAGATACATAGATTACAGATTATATTTGATTATAGATATATAGACTACAGATTTATCGTGAAGGGCGGCCTCCTACCTCAGACACTACCCACACCACAGCTCAAGAGTCAAGAGTACTTTATTGTCAAAAATCTATGTAACAGGGTTAGCACAGAAGTTTGAAATTACGTTTGACCAGTCTCCGATGTGCAGTTTAACTAAAAACATTTAAATAAGACATTGACAATAATCTCTCTCTCTCTCTCTCACACACACACACACACACACACACACACACACACACACACATACACACGCACGCACGCACGCACGGACACACACACACACACACACGCATTCTGTTGCAATGAACTGAACGGGCTAGCAGCTAGTTAGTTAGCAGCTAGTCATTTGGTTCAGTGATACATGCTGTCTTGGAATTAGAAGTAATATTCACCAGAGAACTCAGGAAAGAGGTACAGCTCAATTATCTAACTCGAGGGGAGGTAGAAAATGAGCATCTTTCCAGAAATGCTTGAATGTCGCTTTAAAGTACAGTAAATTACAATATGATAATATTTTATTTATCCTGGCAGGCACATCAGTATCCCTACACACTACCTGCACTGCAGTATCCGATGTTGGTATTTGCAAACAGCACATCCCATTCAGAGAAGAGTAGATATGTTTTTATTAATCCCGAAGAAGTACCCCGTTTCACATTTGCTCTAACACTTGTGTGATCAGCACACATAACATCTTACACTCAGAGTAGAGAACATGGACGTTGTGGAGAAAGGTAGAATTGAGTAGACTAGGGTAGAGGAGAGATATTTTCCTCATGCTGAAGGATGTCCTTGTGTACCACACCTTGTGTCCATGTTACCACATTGCAACCGAAATGCTGGAATGAACACATAGACTAACGGTTATTTTAGAATAGGGTGAAGATGTTTTGTTTTTCCAAAAAGATGCCATGCACCGTCTACAACCCCAACATCAGTAAAAGCAAACACGCTCGCTCTTATTGAAGAGCAAAGTATAAGAGGCATAGGTTAGAGTGAACATTCCATCGTATTGAAAGTTAAGTACAGACATTTTGTCTATATCCTGAAGGACAATCTTGAACACCACATTATACAGTTCCAACACTGGTGAAAGCAAATGCGTCTCTTATTCAGGGCATAAAACAATATGTTAGTATTTTATTTATCCTGAAGTACATCCCTCCAGGTCTTATTCAATAAGAATTGTCAGAGGTGTCATAAAGCTTACCAAGTCCATGCGGTGTAGTAGTTCTCTCCCAAGATGTGTAGTTGTGAGCCACAGAGGCTGTCTGTTAAAATGAAAGCAGGTTGATAATATAATAATTTCAAAACAGTAACGGAAAAAACTCAGAGACCATACATAGCACATCACAAATCTATTGTAATGTAATTGATGCTGCATGTGTCATATTACTTCCATAATTACATCATTTAAAAATACATTTAAAAAAATTAATGTCCGCTGTGGTCCTTCAGGCGGCTACATGGACAACTCTTCAGCTGGCCTGGGGACCTCGGAGAGCTGGTCCACCCTGCAG
Source organism: Engraulis encrasicolus (assembly GCF_034702125.1). Lineage (NCBI taxonomy): Eukaryota > Metazoa > Chordata > Actinopteri > Clupeiformes > Engraulidae > Engraulis > Engraulis encrasicolus. Next base: position 27,342,170 of record NC_085861.1, on the reverse strand, counting down.
ATCCCCAGTCCCACCAGCATGGGCTCCCTGTCACACTCCAGCAGCGGAACAACCAGCCCCAGGTACACACACACGCACACACACACACACACGCACGCGCACACACACGCACACGCACACGCACACACACACAAACACACGGAACAACCAGCCTCAGGTGCATTTACACACATATGCACGCACGCACACACCCTGCCACAATGCACCAGCAGCCCCGGGTACACACACACACACACACACACACACACACACACACGTAATAATGTAGAAGTACCTCTGATGCAATTACAACATTAGTACCTAGTACATAGTTTATACAACAGTCTTTACACTGTACCTAATACTTCTACTTTTACTTAACTTCTGCTCACACCCACTATAGCTGGCACTCACATAGAAGGCCTAAATGTACACGATATAACCGAGAGAGTACGGGATTCACAAAGACAAAGACCTTGTTTTGCTTGCAAATATTGATTCTTATTGCCATCCTGTGTCTCTAGTTTACAGCACCCTTCCAGTGCATTGTCGTGTGTTGATATGTAACTTTCCCTAAACATGGTGGTATTGTATGCAAGTCCTATGGTTCGATACATCACTAAAATAGTTATTTTCTTTGCTTTGCTTTGTTTTTCCTTTCTTCTCTCTTCTTTTCCACCCCTCTCTCCTCCTCCGTCTGCAGCCAGTACCCGGGCCTGTGGTCCATGACCGGGGCTCCCCTGACCTCCGCCAGCCCTCCATCGGGCTCCCTGGCGGGGGGCCTGACCTCTCAGTTCCTGCGCACCTCCCCTGTGTCCTATACAAGCCTGGGCTCGGCCTCCCTCACCCCCACCTCCTCCTCTCCCATGTACGACACCGGACTAGGCGAGGTGGGCGGGGGTGGCACTGGCAGCGGGGACGCCCAGTTCGAGAGCTCCATCGCCCGCCTGACGGCTTCGTGGACGACGCCTGTGGCACAGAGTTACTGAACCGAAGCCGGATTCAGATAGTAAAAACCCTGCCACGGATTTGCGCCAGCCAACTCAATGAATCAGCTGATCTGAATTACCACACCCAACCAGGTTGATGAGTCAAATCACCTGTGTTTGCAGCACATACAGAAGGAATAGACAGGTTTCCCGTTTACAAACATTCACGTTGTGAGGAGGGGCAAGATGCTAAGCAGCCAATCGCACGAGCGCATTTTTTGAGTGACAGCAGATTTCCAACAATCAGAGGTTGAAGAAGGGCCCCTGGTTGTGTACGCAGACAGGAATGTTTACAAACGGGAAACCCATGTATGTGGACTTTTACTTTCTCAATCCAGTTTGTCTACCCCTGCTGAACGACATATCGAGTTCAGAGAATAAAATCCCTGCCACATGTAGTATATGTTGCAGTGAAGTCCACTGAACGGTCATGAACACAATTACCACATCCTCAGCCAGGTAGAGCACTAAAAAATGTTTGGAGGATCATAAGTAAAAATAATAATAATAAAAGGCTGGACTCTTACTTTTGTAATTACAGGATCTCATTACAGTGGGCTGTCCTGTTTGGTGCCCTAGCCCAGTAATTTCCAGATGTCTTTCAACAGAAGCCTGGCAGGCAGTAGCACATTCCATAACAATGGTTGAAGGACCACGTAGAGGTCAAAATGGCCCAATGAGTGTGGTCACCATTCACTTGCATCATCTGTATATTCAATCAACAGACACAAGGTGATTTGTAGGATTACACTGGAATTTGGATATAGCTAATAATTTCAGCCAATACCTAAAAACACTGGATATCAATGTTGCGACTGTTTTTTTTACTCCTGCTCCATGGTGTGCATGTCGTCACTCGTCACTTATTGTATTAACAGATGAAAAATGCAAGTAGGCCTATGTTTGTTGGTTGTCTCCACTTGAGGTAATTGAAATTTTGAAGGTTTTTGTAAATAATTTGTGCTGTTTTGTTTCGTCTGTGGTGGGGGAAGTGTTTTTATCATCATGTTCTATTCAAAGGAAATGCAATGGCACTTTATTCAATTCGTGTGCCTTAAAATGCAATGTGTGCCTTAAAATGTCCTGGAAACCCAAAATAATGTACATATATGTACTCGTTTTGTTCAAGAACCAATAGCTGTGACTGTTATTTATGTTATTTTTAAAAATAAATTAAGTCTTTTTCCATTTCAAAAGGAAAGTCTTTTCTGATTTAAAAAAAGTATTTGTGGACATTAATTGTGAAATTTACGTATGTATGTGTGCACTAATCAGTTTGGAATACATTGTATGTTTATTGAATCACTGCAGTTATCTTGAGTTATTCCTGACCAGTTACTAGGATGTCAATCGGGGGGAAAAAAGTAGTCTTAATTCTCACAAAACCAAGTACAGTGAGATGACGTTTGGAGCAGCCCTTGTGATCACAGGACGTAACTGTCATGAAAACTACCAATATAAATGTATGTGTGAAAATCCCGTGTTGACATGGTAACATGTTCCAGCTCTCTGATTGGTTGCCTTAACCCCACAGCCCAGGAAACCAATGGCCCAGCCATCCTAGGGCCTCGTCCATCATAAACTTACAGCCAGCAATGTCACAGGAGGGTGGCAGAGAGACTGGGTCAGCCCTCTCCAAACAGTGAGAGGGAAAGAGAACGTTTACCCTGGCGATCACGATCACACACACACACACACACACACACACACACACACACACACACACACACACACACACACACACACACACACACACACACACACACACACACACACACACGAGAAGCATTTGTAATGTGAAATGAAGAAGTGAATAACCATTCACTAGAGATAGAAGACCTATCTAAAACAATCCTTCAGCAAACTAAGGGCTTCTGTTGGGATTTTGGGATAAATTAAGTATCCAGGGGTGTATACGGTGACTACAGTAGAAGTACTCTTACTTACGTAATTACAAAACTAGTACATGGCTTTACATAGTTTATACACCAGTTACCTTACTTATACACCAGTTACACCTTATGAGGTAGGTACACTGTAAGATAACTTCTTTTGATTTTTTGTTTGTTTGTTTCGTTTTAGACCTTGTTTCTTTCAGTTTACACCTCTAAAAATATGTCTACTCCAAACTTAAGAAGGGGGTGTATCATCAGTGTGAACAGGTAGTTGTAGTGAGAGAGTAAGCGGTAATATCCCTCACCATACAACCATACAACCCAAGCAACAACCGGTCAGACTATTGGCTTCCTATGTATGGGTTTAAAATTGAGTGGTCTTTAGAATGAGGTCAATGAAAAACGTAAATGGAACTTGCACATCACTTACTGTATGCTGTATTCAAAATTAAAGAAAGAAAATTGTCTGCACACTTAAATCCCCTTTGTGTTCTTTTTAATAATAGGCCAAGCTTTCGGTCTACTGACCTTCCTCAGGGCTCAGTTAGAGGAAGGTCAGTAGACCGAAAGCTTGGCCTATTATTAAAAATAACACAAAGGGGATTCAAGTGTGCAGACATATTTCTTTCAATTTTACACAGTTTTTGTTTGTTTGGCACCTTTTAATCGAGAGTGCAGTGTGATCCGGTTAAACACACAATACACGGAAACCTACCACAGAGTTGTGTGAATAATTTTCGGCTCTTCCACACAATCCGAAGAGTAAAAGGGGAGGATGGCCTGAAAGGACCAAAAATGTTTTGCACAACACTGAGGTATCCTTTGTCTCTTTTCTGTGCATTTAAATGTAGCCAGAAATCACAAGAAAATGTCTGAAGTGTGAAATCATTCCACTGGCCACCTGATAAGGATAAGTTCACATGGAAAATACCATTGATGGATTTAAAAATAAAAGTCTGGGTTGCCTTTTGTTGCTGGGCCTTCTTGGCTTTTGTGGAAGCAAGTGATGTCAGACTGTATGTGATCTGGGTGGGGGAGGGGGGGTGTCAGACAAAAATTGAGTTTCGTTTGACCTGTGGCCTACCCCTCCCTCACACCATCACACCTCCCCCCCCTTCCACACATGCACACACACGCATGCACACTCACTCCTCTGATCCTGGCCGTTTCATTAATGAGCACATTTTCGGACCCTGGTGTGAGATGACCACAGTCAGCCAGGCACTCGGGATGGCCCCCATAGCAACCCTAGGCCCCCATAGCAACCCTAGGCCTTTGGTGGAGAGCAGCAAACATAACAGACTCTGGAAAAGCCACACAGGGCCCTTACAGAGCCTTACTTTAATTTGTAGTATTACTGTTGTTGTTTCTATGGTATTAACTCACTGTGGAGAAGCAACTTCTAGTGTTTATGCAGCAAAACCTTTAATTTTGAGATTTTAACACACATTTTTTTTGGGGGGAAGCACATTTGTTGCCGAAGTTTATGAAATACGATACATTTATAAATACAAATAAAAATGACTTGAATTGATCTGTAGTACTGCTGCTATATCTTTGGTTTTACCCAGGCATACTAGAACAAAAACCTGAGCCTGAACCTAGAACTCCTGAAGAATGGTTATAGGTTAGTGCAAAAGACATCCAATAAATAGCGATGAGCCCTTGTTACTGAAAATAAATTATTTTAATAAAAGGAGGAGAATAAGGAGCAGGAGTCTGCCCACCATATGCTTTCAGTAAACAGAAACCTTGCATGATCAAATTCCACACCTCAGAAGAAGAGACCATCTATGAATATTACGCCACGATAATCAGACAACAGTCTTATTTTAAGAAATCCTTACACGGCTGTTGATCACATCCTTTCTTGCTACTCCGGCGCAAACTTAACAAATGACGAGCTATGGTAGCCATCTACTGTATTTCTTAAGACTGTTGAGTCCAAACTCCAACCGGCCCCTGTGAGAAACAGACTTGCTTGTCTTTGACAGTCAGATGCACTTGTTGATGGGGCCCACTCCACTCCTCCAAACTGCAGAGACACAGGGCACTGTGCCAGTTGGTTCTCCTCAGCTCACAGGTCCATGACCTCCTCCTCCACCGTCTGCTTGTTGGTTCTCCTCAGCTCACAGGTCCATGACCTCCTCCTCCACCGTGCCAGTTGGTTCTCCTCAGCTCACAGGTCCATGACCTCCTCCTCCACCGTCTGCTGGTTGGTCTCCACATAGCGCTCCTGCACTCCAAGAGTTCTGCAGGGTTACGTTAAGGCTCAATATTTTTTTTAGGGATTATTTTGGTCTTTTTCGACTTTATTGATGATAGGACAGTATGAGAGGTGGACAGGAAGTGAATGGGGAGAGAGATGGGGAGGGGTCGGCAAATGACCCGGGCCGGAATCGAACCCGGGTCGCCAGTGCAGCAGCCCAATGCCCTCCCTAATGGCAGGGCCAAGGCTCAAGATTCCAAACCGTGACGAGAGGACATCATGACGCCACATCCCATACCACCACACTGTCACTGCTGCCCAGTGCCCACCGCCTTAAGATTTCACCAAAGGGGCGATGTTGTTTGCGGTTTTAACGTAGCCTAGCTGTCTACAAGGGACTCCAGTGAAGTATCATCAGAGACGTTCCAAATGAAGAGACGCCCAGCTCAGCGTTCGTTCCTGTTTCCCTTATGACGCCAGCCACGCCCCTTTAGGAGACTTGGTAGGAGACTTTTATAATGGGCGCCTATGGAGAAATCTCTAAATCTCTGGAGACTTCTCCATGGATAATGGCCATTCCCTTAATACTGGGCGGCGTGATGGACGTACAAATGTCATATTGTAGGAGGCACATGTCTTCTTTACATTCTAAAAATTTAAATTACATGTCAGAGTTAAATGAACTATCTTGTTAGAATGAAAGAATCTTTGGTATCATCAGCTGTTGCTAGACACTGCATGTCGAATTAGTGCAGTGGATGTAGGCTTCCTTCATTTATAGAAATGCATGGACACACACACACAGACACACACACTTCACGAAAGGATACGCATCGAACTGGAAGTCGGCCCCCACTGCGGCAGACATCATGGCCTGTAGGTTCCTCTCCTCCAGGTCTCCGAAACAGTAGCCATTGGCCTTATCCACCGTCCTCATCACCTGCACCATGCTCTCCCTGTCCTGCAGATGCACACACACAACAATAATAATAACACTTTTGTTTTATATAGCGCCTTTCAAAACACCCAAGGTCGCTTAACATGGTATTAGTGTAGGTGTGTGTAAGTATGTAGGAGTGTGTTTATGGACACTAGAAGCCAAAAGAGGTTGAGACAGGTCCAGAAGAGACAGGTTTTAAAGTGTTGTTTAAAGATGGCCAGTGAAGGGGCATTTTGAATGTGGTTGGGTAAGTTATTCCAAAGGAGTGGAGCAGCTACACGAAAGGCTCTGCCACTGGGTGACCTTGAGTCTGGTGCGAGGGATTGCTCTTGGAAGAGGACAGCAGCGATCTTGTGGGGGATATAGGGGCTGAGGAGGTCTGTGAGGTAGTGGGGTGCAAGATCATTGAGGGACTTGAAAGTGAGGCAGAGGACTTTTTAGCTGATGCAAGATCTGATGGGGACCGTGTCGATCCAGTGTAGCTGTCTGAGTCCGGGGGTGATGTGCTGCCAGGGCCTAGTGCCTGTGAGGATCCTGGCAGCAGAGCTCTGGACCAGGGTAAACTCAAGAGCAAAGAGCTGGCAAAGTACAACATGCATTATATGACGTCTTAGCTCCCACATTGCTCCACAAATTCTCTCCCCGCATCTAATTAAGTGGTATCCGCCCATCTCCTTGTAATGCAAGAAGCAGAGAATCGTATGTGAGAGAGACATACTTCAGGCCAAATCTTTTCCGGTATCCATGTGATGTCGACTGAACGCCCCTTTTGGAGACCTTCGATTAGGAGACTTTCGGAGTCTCGAAGTTGAGAATAAATGGAGTACCCTTAGCGCGGTAGATAGCGGTAGCACACTTCTTGTACAAACACCACAAAAGAGAGGAAGGAGGGGACAACGCCCCCTGAGGAGACCAAATTTTGAGCACACTCCTTTGCATTGGATGGGCGGGGTTTGACCTATCTTTCTCTATTATACTCTCATATTTTTGCAATAACTGTTATTATATTTGATGTAATTATATGTGATGCATTGTACATCATGGTCACTGCTTCAGAAAAAGTCAGAACCTTACTACTTAGATAACATGAAGTTATGGTAAATTATGGAGGGCAACAGTGTCCTAATTGAGGGGGGTTTGATCTTGGAATCTGAGGGTTGCAGGTTCGAGTCCCTTATGCCATATGGCGTAAGTACCCTTGAATACAGCATGACATAACTCCAGAGGCTGTAACCAAGAACCTGTACTTAAAGTCAGTGTGGATGTCATCTAAGAATAATGCAATGGGATGCCACTATCAGGGAATCTCACCTGCACATTCAGCGGCACAAAGGAGACTAGACTGTAGTCCTGGATCACCTCAGCCAGCTTCTCGTTGAGGTGCAGGAACTTCTTGAAGAAGGGGTCAGCCGCCAGGTGATCCAGCAGGTAGCTCAGGTCCAAAACCTCAGTGTAAAAGTCCAGGTTGAAGGCTGGTAGAAGGTAACGCATGAGACAAAAGCTTACAATAAAAAAAACAATATCTTGTGCCAAATCCATGGTGAAAATGGTGGAAAACCCGGTGGAAGTTATCCAGATTTTGAGTAGAAGTATTTCCACCGACTGTAATTATGTTGTTTTTTAAAAAATAAATCTAATCTGGCAACATGTTGTGTTACCACCATACCTACCGGAGTACTGATGATCTACAACAATGTACGACAAAATGCAATAGACAGCCACAGGATGGTCAATAACATTCTCACACCCCATTTTCAGATCTTAAAACTTACCGAGCTTGCCATACTGCTCAATCAGGTCCATCTTGGAGAGGATGTTTACATGGGGAAGCTCCACGTGCAGCATGGTAGACAGAGACGTGCACAGCACAGAGATGAACTTGGCTGGGTCTGTACAGTAGTGAGAATCCACAAGGTGGACTGAGGCCAACTGGAGAAGGGGGATAGAAGAGACATCGTTCTCAACTTACTATTGGAAAAACATACTGATATCTGAGCGTTCTTTATTTAAATTCATTGTCTTGCATTGAAGGAAGGGAGAAATAGTTGTATCCCCCAGTCCATTACTCCATTACTCTTTCTTGTTAGTGCATCCACTCACCCTGAAGTTCCATTTGGTAAGCTGAGCCAAAACATTCTTGACTGCACTGTGATGGGTATACAGTTCCACTTGACCAGGGCAGTCGAACAGAAAGTAGCTGTCATGGTGCTGCTTCAGCTTGGACTCAAGCCAGTCAATGTTCGTTTCTAGGTACTCCATGCAGTAGATCAGTCCTCCGTTAGGCCCCAACTTCAAGCCATCCATCACATCATCCAGAGTGACCAGCTCGGAGATATCCACGCCGCACTCGTATGGCAAGTGTTCATTGGCTGGGTCCAAGTTCACCACGACCACTTTGCGTCCAAGATTGTTCAGGAACTCCTGCATCCCTCGGCAGTAGGTAGTTTTCCCCGAGCCAGGAGGACCGATGACCACTTGGCCGAAATGTAAGGATGGCGCTGGACGTGTTTTTTGGGATGGGGTGGTCATGTTGCTTACCAGAGTGATAAAGATCTAATACCGGTGATCTGCAGAGGTTAGGTTGCTTGCTAACCACATGTGTTGTAAGTGGAGTTCAGAAGGCGTACCAAGAGCATAAACACTCTAACAGCTCACTACAGTCACCAGTATTTCATACTTGTAATGCAATGGCATTTCCTTAAAAGCAATTAAACAGTTGTCACATATTTCGGAGAATTGAGGGAGTCTTCGCGCGAAGTTCTCATGTTGTTGTCCAGAATGACCCGGAAGTTATTTAACTTCCTGCTGATATTTACGTCATTGTATCAAGTTAAAGGTGTTAAATATTCGCTGTTGATAACTTTTTTTTTGTAATGCGTTATTCCAGAGACGCTTCATATAGAGCTATAAAAAGTAACTTTGGCTGTTCTTCAAAGGCACGCCACAATAAATAGAAAAAAGCAAACATACATTGATCAAACCAGTTTAATCGCAAAAATATCCACCATTCAGTCTATAAACAAGAGCAGCATCAATACAATAAATATTTTACTGAGGAAAAAAGTTACAAAAAAAGTACAAATACAAAATACAATACTTTAAACATGATGTACTGTACGGAAACTAACAGTACAAATACAAAATATATTTTTTTTGTGTGTGTAAAAAAAAGTATCAAGTCCGTCAGCTATACGGCGCTGAGCTACGTGGTCCAATACTGCCCCCTGGCCTCCAGTCTCTGTACTTCATGTTGGTGTTTGGCTGGCGTCGCAGTAGATCGTCGCCTTTATCAATCTCAAGGGGTTTATCATACACCGTGGAAATGTGGAAATCCTTTCGAGGTTTTTTCGGAGGAATGAAGGTGTTCAGCTTTTCTCCGTGATAGCTAAAATACATAGGATACGTTATTGTAGTATTTCAGCCATTACTGATACCAAAGGTAAAAAACTAATGTTTACAAGGTGAATGTTTCTTACCCAAAGCCCCTCTTGCAGTTTGGATGCTGTCCCTCATTCTCAAGCGCTTCAGCCATTCCCACTTGGCTGTGACCCAATCCTTCACCCTCTCTCCAGCCCTGCTTCTCCATCACACGCCTTCCCACACCCTGTGAGTAAAGAAATGCACATCACAAGTGTGAATATTTCAAAAACATACATCATTCACATAGGCCCATCTGATGATGCACGCCTATTTGAAAGATATGACTAGAGGGCCTAACCTGTGTAACGTTTAGTCTTTGATAATGGTCTGTCCACCTGTATGTGATTTTTTGGTAATGTGTGTGTATGTGAGTGAGTGAGAGTGAGAGAGCAAGAGAGCGAGAGAGAGAGAGAGAGAGAGAGAGAGAGAGAGAGAGAGAGAGAGAGAGAGAGATAATCTTGATTGGAAATGAAGTGAATGCTGAGGTTTTAACAAAGAAGAGGGCATTAACCAAGGCACATCAGTAGATGGCGCACTTGCATCTTCCTTTTGTCCTCTCTACACCCTCTCACCTTGGTGAACTTCTCAAAGCTTCCAATGTGCTGCTGTGAGGAGCTGGCCGTGTCTTTTCTCAGGCCGTCTCTTCTCCTCCGCTCCCGACGCATCTGCACGTAGTCTCTGGCGTCCTTGTCTCCTCCATCTGTGGAGCAATATCATCACTATGCAGTGAGTGACAAACTTCCAGAACAAAGGAGAACATGCTCTGTGCCTCTGGGGTTGACACTCTGGTGAAACCAGACCAGAAGAGGTCAAAAAAGAGAAAGCGGGGATGTCTTCTTTTTTGATACGTTACAGGTGCATATCAACTCAGGTTTTCAACACATCTGATGTGGCATCGAAAGGATAGTTGATATGCAACGGTAGCATAATGAAATAGTTTAAATTAAAAGTAATACATCCATGCTCCACCAGCTTTCTCTTTCTATAACATGTACTTCCGTTCTGGGGTGGGCAATATGTCAGTGAAGGTGATGCCAATATACAGCATTTGCCAATTTTTGTCCAATATTTGCATCACAATTTATGACTTAATTCTTATACAAAACACATACAACTAAGTCATACAATATTATATGAAATTGCATTTTGATGCAAATCATACATTTACCTAGCAGAGTGATGAGGGGAATTGAACAAGAGAATATCACAATTAAGTCATTTTACATCAAGAGTGTGAAGAGCAATATTTCAGAAGATCTTACCTTTGTCGTAGTACACACTCATGTCCACGTCCCAGTCGTCGGCCGTCTGTTCATCAAAGTCTACAAACAAGAAAAACAAAAAGAGAGGCTCACACTAGTGCTGACACACAAACCGCATGGTAAGAGCCAAATGTGTCACAATAAACAAGTAGTCCAGTTATTTATTGCAATGTTATGATCGAGTAATAAATCGGGTGAGGCCGCACGTAGGATGCGTTCCTCCTGGCACAAGATGTTCTTGCAACGGTTCCAGGAAATTTCTCCAATCTTCCAATTAGTATAACACAGCCGCTATAATTAGCACCCTGTGAGTAACAACGGAAAGATTTGTCTGTATGATTTTATACAGTGATAAACAGGTTCCCCTTCCGTCCAAAACATACTAACACAATTAGGTATATACCACACGATACACTGCACTCAGCACTGAGGTATAATAGAGGAAGCCATGGAGATGAAAACATCTAATCTAGCTTAATTGGACATGGGTAACACTTTAGAATAACGGTCCCTTGAAAATGTTTATAAAAACTTTATTAACAATTATTAATGAACTAATTATACACAAAGCATTTACAAATGTTTGTAAATGAGTGAGAACCAATCCAAAGCTACACAGTGGAGTGGGAACCAGCTCCTCCAGAATGAGTTTGATGTGTGTCTGCCTGCCTGAGACGTCTATACCTAGTGGTTCCATCTCTTTTTTCTCTTTGGAGGACAATCTTAACATAGTATTTGGTACTCATTCACAAACATTTGCAAATATTCCGTTAATAATTATTTACAAAGTGTTTATAAAGCCAAGACTGTTATTCTTACGTTTATTTCTTCTTTACTTCTTTACTTTACTTATTCTTACGATTCTTACGTGTTACATGGACGGGTAGCACCCAACATTACAAAAGGTAGGTGCAGCTAGAGCTTTATGTTGCCACATTTAAGGGGAGTGCAACATAGTGGCATCACCCAAGTGGCATCACCCACTGAGCTTGTCCTCTTGGTTGTCTTATATTCAGGATCGTCTTATAATAATTGTCATTGTCAATACGGTAATTTACAATTATCGCCGTGATGCACTACCTCCCTCCTCCTGCCAGGACTGGGTGCCGGTGTAAAATACCAGGCTCATCAGGGTTGTGGTAAAATACCAGGCTGATCAGGGTTGTGGTAACCTACCTCCTCTTGCCAAAACTATGTGTCGGAGTGAAAAACAAGGCCTCCGTTGCCATGGTGATCATCAGCATCATCATCATCATTGCCGTGATAACCAAACGAGTCATAATGATCGTCATGGTGATGATGTACTGTACGTACCTCCTTCCTCCTCCTGCCAGAACTGGGCGTCGGTGTAGAAGACCAGGCCGGAGCCTCCCTTCTCCCACTTGAGCTCGATCTCCTCCTCGTAGAGACGCTCCTTGCTGCGCTCCTGACTCGTCACGTCCTCGTGCAGCGCCTCGTGACGCTCCCACTCCTCGCACCGGTCATCGTCCTGCAACGCACGCACGCACACACACACACACACACACACACGTTCAAGATTGAGCAAAACATGAATAAATTGAGCAGAGCTGTGCAACGGCCAGACATGCACCATGCCAGTGATCTCTACGTAATGACAAGTATTTAGACAGCAGAGCTGCTCCTCCCACCATGACAACAGCTACATTACGGTACTGAAAGCAAGGTTGTAGCTAGATATCATTTAGATGCATTACTACGCTCCTCCAACACAGGCTGTCTGGCCCTGCCGCCTGTTAGCTCTGAGCGATCCCAGTCAAGACTGCTCTCTGTTGTTGTTCCCCAAGTGGTGGAACGGCCTCCCAGAGGCAGAAAGACTAGGCACATCTCTCAGTTTTCAAGAAGCAAGTAAAGACTCTTCTCTTTAATGACTATCTACTAACTTACACTAATGCTTGAACTGATGTGTGTGTGAGTGTATGTGCTCTACTTAACCCTGTGTTGATGACGTAACATCTGCAATTGTTGTTCTGTATATTTACAGTGCACTTTGTTTCTACTAGTGATGTCGCTATGGCTATGTTTATGTCCTCGATTGTAAGTCGCTTTGGTTAAACACAAAAAAAACGTCTGCCAAATGCAATGTAATGTAATGTATGACAGTAAGGAAATGTTTCGACTGGGGCAGCCGTAGGTGGTTAAGGAGATGGGCTTTAGATTAGAGGGTTTCGTGTTCCCTTTCACTCCCTGGTGCACTCCATGGCTAACCCTATACTACTGCTCCAGGGACTGTAACCAATATCCTGTAAAATAACTAAGTCGCTTTGGATAAAAGTGTCAGCAAAATGTAATGTAACGTAATGGATATAGTAGCCCTGGCAACAACTCACATCATCAGCATCAGACTGGACCTCCTCTTCCTCCTCTGCCTTCGACTGCTCTTCTCTCTCTATGGTGTCTGTAGAGCTCGGCTGAGTACCACCTTCTCCTCCTCCACCTCCCCCCACAGGAGGAGGCACTTTCCCAGGGCCGCAGATCTCATGCCCTGCCGCCGTGAAGACGCTCTCCTCCGCACCGGAGGCGGGCACCACCACCTCCTCGCTGCCGCGGTACTGGTAGGGCACGTTGCCGTAGCGGCGGCTGGAGCCGGTCTTGGGGAAGGTGAGGCCCAGCTTGCGGATGAGGCGCGGGGGCAGGCGGCACGACTGGATGAGCTGCAGGAAGACGGTGACAGGCGTGCCCACGTTGCCCGCGGGCATCAGCGACGGCGGGTTGAGTTCAGGCAGGGTCTTCAGGTCCGACTCGGTGAAGCGCTCACTCAGGGCCACACGTCGCCTCTGTTGAGATTTCGTGCGGTAAGGGAAGGTGTCGTCCCCTGGAGGTCAAAGACAGAGAGTGAGGCATTATGATCATTAATGGTAAAAGAGGAAGAGTTCAAGTGTCAATCAATAACGATTGGGGTATGATGGACAACTGAATAGGGATACTTGAATTTAAGGGTTTAAATTTCATTCACCTGCATGAGAGTTCAAATACCCTCAAAAACCCATAAATATGCAACCCCTAAGGTAAAAGAGGGAGAAAAAGGCCTACGCCTGCTCTTCAAACACATCAAGTAGTTTACTACTAACTCGAGCCTGTGGTGCTGTCCTTTAAATTAATTGATTGTCAGTTTAAATATAAATTGCAACTCTTTAATAGTTCTGGAGATTTAGTTAAGACTACAGAATATGTTCACAAAGCCTCTCCACGTAGATCTCACCAGTCTGCGAAGAAACACGAACTCTTCTGATGATGCAGCATTTCGCAAGCCAGTTCCCTGATGAGTTGATCCATTGGTTTCCTGAATACATCTTCATGAACCGATCAGCCTCCTTGGCATGGACGGACACTACACAGCAACAAGACGTATGTTTAACCGCTGTTGTCTCTGTACTTTGGGACGATTCTTCGGTGGGACTACTTCTACCATTCTCGTTACTGGAGGTGCCCTGTGCGTCGTCTGTCTCGAGATTTTCTGTTTTCTGTTCACCGACAGAACTCGCTGTCTCTTTTCGGACCTCGGGTCGATGCCTGTAATGAAAACAAATAAATCCGCAGCTCTCAATAAACTGACTGAAGTAGTTTCGGAGGTCAGCGGACCTAAATTTCACAGGAATGTTGGTAACAGCGAAATACAAAGCTTCCAAGGGCTCCGCCATATTTGTTTACGTCCCTGTAACGTCAGAGTACACACGTCATTTCCTGTCAAAACGTGAAGAGTACGGTTTTTTTTTTTATCATATGAAGAAAACAAATACACGAACGAACTTACAAACAAGGACGTCTGGCTAAACGTGTAGTCTTGATTTAAACATATTATACATATATATATAAAAATAATAATAATAATTAAAAAAATGAGAACATACACTTATCTTTTCAGCATTTCCCACGCCTCTTCCTCATCAGTAAGGCCTAGGCCAGTGTCACTTTTTCAGACCGAGGACCACTTTGTCCCCTAAAAATTCACTGTTGACTGGTGCTGATTTGACACTGCTAATTTCTATACAAATCACTTTTTATTCATATTTACAAGCCTGTCTTATTGTGGTGAAAATATGACTTCAGCCATGTTTAGCTTTGTAATAGGCCTAATTATAGTTACAAAGCAATAATGTTAAAAATGTTGTTTTGGAAAAGTAGAAATCCTCTTGCGGACCACCTGAGCTCTGTTGCGTAGGCTACCACCAGTGGTCCCCGGTCCGGACCACACTTTCAGAATCACTGGCCTAGGCCTAGGCTATAGCCTAGATCAAAGTGGAATAATATTGCTAGGTGAATTTAACACCAGGCTAATAAAGGACTCCAATAAAACAAATAGGCCTAATAACCCAGTGGGTCACACGGTCATGCTCCAGAGACTTGCTTTTGCTGACTGTGAGGATTCCCTCATTATCCCCTAGCCTACCTGTTCCACTCTTCTCTAATTTCCTTGGCTAAGGCTAAAAGTTTTTTTTTTTTTTTTTAATCAGTTGGTGAAACAACAACATTTATTATTATTATTATTATTATTATTATTATTATTATTATTATTATTATTATTATTACTATTATTATTACTTATTACTTATTATTACTTATTATCATGATCATTATCATTATCAATAGTAGGCTAGTAGCCTATGATTGTAGACTATAGGGATAGAATAGTAGCAGGCCTTTCATTAAGAGCTTCATCATAAAGAGTTTCAGCTGTAAAGATTATATGCCTTGTTACAATACAATACAATAAACATGTATTTATATAGCACTATCACAACTATGAAGTTGAATTCAAAGCGCTTTCAAAATACACATACACAAATAGCCTACACATTCCCACAGTCACACAGCAGCTCTGGAGGCTGCCGCACGTTGTTGTTTTATGAGATAATCGACATCACACAAGGCCCTGCATTTCCCTCAAAAATAAAATAACCCACAGCGATGGGCGATCACAGAACCATTAAGGCCTACCACAAAACGTTTCATTGGCAGCTGCATACAAAAGTGGGAATGGTTGACAAAGCCATGGTGGGTGTCTGTTTGATGAACCTATGGTAGCCACATCCACTCCCTTCTGTAACGGTGACATGAGCAGTTTGAAACAGATGCCACTGCACGTACACAAGGGTATAATACGATTTCCTCTTGCAAAATAAACAATATTAAAAAAACGTCCCGCAGGAAACATCCTTCACCTCTAACTGTAGCAGCCAGGTCAGTGACCTCGGCTACGCTTAACTCAAAACTCCCTCTAAAGGACATCTCATTCAAAAACACGAAAATGCCTGTGCTCTGTACATGTACTGTATATTAAATAACAGCTAAAACTAAGGTTTTTTTGGGGGAAAAAATAAATAAATAAAACAAACAAAAAACTATAGCTCACAACAGACCTGAAGCAGATCATCCATGGCCTATCAAGTTTAAAAAAAAAAAAAGGCTAAATATGATGGACACAGTTAGAGTTTAAAGTTTGCTATTGCCACAATGGTGATACCGTAATGCACTACTGTATAATGTAGTAGTGTAATGCAGTTCTATGGTGGTAAAAAAAATAATAGAAAAGTGTTCTATTGGTGGAAAATGTGGATTATGAGGCCAAATAATGTCATTGTTTTGGTGGAAATTTTTGCCAAATGTTTTGCTATGCTGTATTATATAAGGGCAGCGCATTACATTTTGCAGTGTAATTCAACACTTAGAGTATGAACGAATGTACAGTGTTGAATTCAGTGTTGAATTAACACTACATGATAGTGCACATGACAGAGGACAAAGCACATCATATTGTAGATTATACATATTTACAACATCCGGATAGGATACCCAGGACAGTCAGTGTTCTTGCATGTGGAACATTACGCACTGTTGAGACAAGTTGTATAGGAGGGAAAGTCGTTTTGGTTTCACGAGACCAATTAAAAGTTATGAACCATAAAAAGGATGTTTGTCTGTGGCTCCTTGGCATACGCATTTCAGTCAGTCAGTCCTCTTTAGGTTTGCGTGAAGCGGGTTACAAGAGTGCAGCAACCTCACAAAGACTCTCTCACCTGTCCTTCATCTCCCCATAACTACGAGTAGGACAGCAATATACATATAAAATAAGCAGCCGAACTGACACAGTAGCACTCTCATTGACCTGTGTGAGTGGGTGTCTGAAAACAGTCATCAGCATTCAAATAAAATGTTTTATTGTGACGCATTCTTTGCCTCTGTATTCTATCATTTTAAAATAGCTGTGTACTGGCACATGGAATGACTACTTTCGTCATATCATGTAACCCCGCGTTCAAATTGGATGATGTCCAGGAAATATTCACTCAGTGTTTCTAGCCAGACAAAACATTTTTTTTTAAAGATATTTTTTTGGTCTTTTTAACTTTATTCATGATAGTACAGTGCAGATGGTGACAGGAAGCGAGTTGGGAGAGAGAGACGGGGAAGGGTTGGCAAAGGACCCGGGCCGGGAATCGAACCCGGGTCAGCCGCATAGCAAACGTGTGCCCTACCATATGCGCCACGGTAGGGCCAAAACATGTATTTTGTTCACATAAAAACATTGACGCTATTGTAATGAGTACATAGTAATAATCAGTCGAGAGGTTAATCAAAATCGGCAGATTTACTGTTTGAAATGACTGTATCTGTAACCTGTCCTGTCTGTAATATCTCTGAGCGCGTCTGACCTGTCGAGGTAGGCCCTATATTAGTGTGATTACTAAATTGCATGAACACATTGCATCGTAAGAGAGGTGCGGGGAGGGTCAGGGGTCATGGTTGAGACGGGGCTGTTGATAGAGAGCCATACTGCATTGATTCAGCAGAATGACATGAAGGTAACCCCTGCAGCTGTCCCACGTTGCACTGGCTTTGGGTCAAGGTCAGCGGTGGAGGATGTCAGAGCGAGCGAGAGGTATACAGTAAGCCGGTGACTGACACGCCGCTGCAGAGCAGGTCAATGACCTCCCAGGCAACGCTACATTACATAGGAGCGCATAGTCAACCTGACGTAAACAACATACAGTAGTTGGACTCTTTCTTTTCATAGAGGGGATGGCTGAGTGATTTGTAAAAAGTACACAAATCTAAGACCTATTTAATTTTAAAAGAAATTATTGGCTTCATGGTTATTCATTGCTTTTATTTCTTTTAAAATATAGGCCTAGGCTATAGCCTCTATTGTATTAAGATGATCTGCAAAATGTAACTTTAATTCTATAAAGGTAATGAAATGATTATAAAAATGACCAGTGTCCTCATAACATTGCGCAAAAAAACTGCGGGAACTTGTCCTTGGGGTATTTCCTTGGCGTCTAACCACAGGTGAACTCCTGCCGTGCACGAGCCTTGAAGGCCGGGGTTTTATTCTTTACTATCGAGGCCTTGATAAGCGGCTGTCCTCGGTGTCTGTCTCAGGCTTCTCCTGGCTCAATAAAAGCCAAACCCTTATCTCACACACACACACACACACACACACACACACA
Organism: Engraulis encrasicolus; assembly: GCF_034702125.1. Lineage (NCBI taxonomy): Eukaryota > Metazoa > Chordata > Actinopteri > Clupeiformes > Engraulidae > Engraulis > Engraulis encrasicolus. Next base: position 27,324,007 of record NC_085861.1, on the reverse strand, counting down.
CACACACACACACACACACACACACACACACACACACACACACACACACACACACACACACACACACCCAGGGACGTAAACAGCTTTGACTGGGCACAAGGCAAAGTCATCTGAAAGGGCCCTTTACCCAATACATACAATGTAATGACAACGCAATTCTGCACCCCCCCTCCCCAACACGCACGAGCGTCACGCGCACTATAGAGTTCTTCAGTAACGCGGAAGCATGTAGTAGATTGTAGTCTTTCATGTTAGCATTTAAGGACTTCCTGGTTCGTATCGGCTTCCGGCCTCCATTGGGAATGAATAGGGGCCAGTTTCAAATAAGCTCCGAGTGCAAGCAGGCGCTTAGCGAACCCCCGCAAACTGTCGAGGGTGTTAAAAATAGGCTGTAGGTATGACATGGTTGATCATTTTGTGTCAAACTTCGACATAAATACGATGTTGCGTCCATATGCTAAACCCGGAAACTTTTGGCGACTACAGAAGCGGCGCCTGTATCTAACGTCATGTACGTGCGGAAGGTTGTACCCATGGCAACCAAAGGAAAGTATGTAGTTCGGAAGTTTTAATGATCAGAAAGGGGTTAGCAATATTGAATTATAATCGTCATGATTTAACATGTGAATACACCAACATGATGATACGATCCGTTCCACTAATGAGAAAGGGATGCGGGGACACGCTAATGTTCGTTGTTGGCGTGCAACTTATATTTTTGCCAAACCTGAATCTCTATGGCGTGTTGCAATGTAAAAAAATCGCCATAGAACCGGAAGTCCAAACGCCGCATACAAGTTGACGTCAACGCTGAAGAACTCTATTGCCTTGTCACCCACAGTCCACCTCACCTGACTATTACAACACTAATTTTTGCCACCCCGCTTCCTGACTTCCCCATTAGTCATTTATATCGCTTGTTTATGTTTATGTGTCAACTATGATCAACTCTGATGATGGTTTGACCAACTGATTAATATTAAATCATGTTTTCTTTTTTTTGTGTTAGGAGCAGGGTTGCACTTTTCTCCTCATTCCACAAATTATATCTGAATTGAAATTATCCATACACTTAAAGTGATACTGTCCCATTTTTGGAAATAAGCTTATTTTACACCTTCCCTGGAGTTAAATAATAGGGTTTTACCGTTCTTCTATACTTTCAACCGTTCTCTGGGTATGGCAGTGCACATTTTACCTCCAAGCTAGCAGTTAATATTGAGTCCTATGAGACCAGTTAGCCGCCAGCCGGCAGGGCCTTAATCAGTTTATATTAACGCAATATAATCAATTTATATATGTAAGCTGATTATATTTAAGGAGATTATTTGACTGTTTACATGATGCATATTTAAGAGATGTATACATATAATCAAATTAAATGTGGCTAGTGTGACTTTTTCCATTGCTTAAAAGATGCATTTTTATGGTAGGCCTATATTTTGAAAAACAAATGGCACCTAATGATTATGAGCCTGACTAATATATTGATTTCCTCTCTCCACAGTGGTTAAAGTAGGCCTAAGGTTTTATTCCACTCCCCATGCCTTAAGATTGACTGTTAATTTATGACCAGATGACCTTGATCTCCCAGCAACCCCATCTACTAGCAATCTGGACAGGAAACTAAAGGCTATGACTCAAGCAAGGAAACCCCACGCACTCCCTGTGTTTTCTAGGTAAAATGCTTTTCATCATTTAATGATTTACATCATTTCATGATTGCCTATAAGTGGTTCCCAAACTGGGGGTCAGGATACGGATAGGGGGGTACTGCTCACAGAGATAGGCTGCAGGGGGGTCACAGACAGAATGGCCTTTTTATAAAAAAGTGGAAATCACAGGTTAATAGTTAACATAGGCTACTGTAACTTCATACAGTTGTTAGAAACTTACTCACTTATAAGGCCAATACATTTTTTTGTTTACTTTTCCTGTTGATATCGAATTCGAATTTAGCGATATTGACATGTTAGGGGGTTGGGGGTCGCGAAAATATTCTTAATAACAAAAGGGGATCCCGGCAGAAAAAGTTTGGGAACCACTAACCTATATGCCTTGTATTCTTTTTATTGTGTCCCAACTTGGTTCATTGAGTAACCTGAGCAGCTCTGGTCTACAACAGTGCACATTGACAAAAACTGATGTACGCAGACACAAATTAATAATAATATGTAGGGGAAGAAAGGAGTCACCGGAGCATCTTCAGATGTGGAAAATAACTTGTTTTATTGGGCAAGCGTTTAGTCTTGGCGCTTGCCCAATAAAACAAGTTATTTTCCACATCTGAAGATGCTCCGGTGACTCCTTTCTTCCCCTGCATTTACCAAGTCCTTTCCCGAGACGCACCAGATTGTGAAGTGCAGGAGCGCGGAGGATATCTCTCTTTGCTGCGTAATAATAATATGTACTAGCCTATGCCTTGTCATGTAACTGTAAATGTGCACGATTTGAGTTACGTGTCTTTAACAATTCCGTTACCAATTCTTTAACATTTATTTTGCTATTCATTAACATGTCAGATATTGGGCTGTTGAGCTGTTGCACCCTTTGAACATTTCAACAGTGCCCTTGAACAGCATCTGGCCCTTGGTGTTATTTCCATTATTAGTCATTTGGGCTTTGTATGTTGTAATATCCTGTCCATCCTTGTGATGCTGCTGACGTGGTAATGTCTTACTCAGAGTAGTACAGGTGGTCAGTGTTGCCAGATTGGGCGTTGTTCCGCCCAATTGGGCTGCTTAGGATGGCCATCTGCGGGTAGGACATGCATTTGGTTAAGTTTTTCTGCCAATTTATGGCCATAATCAATAGAAATTAGTTCAAATTGGGCATGATTTTGTGCTTCCAGACGAGTTTTAAGCATTTTTTGGGCTGGAAATCACCTCATCTGGCAACCCTGCAGATGGTACCGACATTCACATCTAACCCCTGGACTATCTGACTATCTGACTCGAACTATCCTCAAGACCCAAGACTGGAACAGACATGCTATATCTTAAACATTAACGACCAAATGAACTTTTAGTCCCAATTTGGTATTGACCATTTGGTTGTGAAGAACTGGAAATAAACGTCTTTTCCCTCAAAGTAGCATAGGTGTGAAAGAAGACCTACACTATTTTGGACTGGGGCAGACATGCTCATTATGAGACGACTACATTAACTCTATTAGTCCTAATTTAATTGTTAAGCGTTTATTGACCATGTAGTTGTGATGGAAAAAAGAGAATACTGCATATCGTTTTTTGTACACATTATGTCATAAATTGTATGTAAATGTCCCATATATTTCTATTTTAAATCGTTTGTAAACAAAAATACTAAAATGGTAAAAATAGAAAACAATGAACATGTCTATTGTTGCTTTAATGAGACTGTGTAAATAAAGATGGCATACAGCCCGGCTACCTGCAAATTCCCATGGCTAATAAAATCATTTGCTTATCGCGCCGCAGCCTCTGCGCTTGGTACCGGGGAGATAAGAAACCAGGGCGCCTTACACACCATATCGTAAACATGCAAAAACAAGTTATTTAATACTCCACCAATCAATGCAATACAAGCATGACCACATGAAAACATCTCTGTCTATGACCGTGCTCTGTGTTTGTGTGGCAGAGTTGCTCTGCCGGGACTTGCACCCATAGCATTCTGGGGTGCCAAACTGTGGCTCTGACCGCTACATCAATGAGACAGGCTCATTGCACCCACAACTGATACTACTCACACCATCACACTGCCTTCCACTGTGGGAAGCGGACACCTATGCTCTACACACACATTTGGTATATATTTTGTATAAAGTAAAGCACATAGGCATGCAGACTGTTCTTACAAACATTTGTGAACTCTCAGGAGGTCAGTGAACTCCAGCGTGAAACTGTCAAATTCCACCTGTGCGACAAATCCAGTCATGAAATGTCACATTCAGTGATGGGCAAAATGGATTCATTAGTTATTATAGGGCCACATATTCCAAATCACCTTGTTTTACTTGTCCAGTTCAACCAGGTGATCGTTCAACCAGCCAATCACCTGGCTAAATCGGACAGGAAAAACCAAGTCATTTGGAATATGTGCCACTGTATACATCCATCCATGAATCCATCATTGTCCACATTCAACAGTCAGCTTGATTATAATAAAATGGAAGAGTGTGGGAACAACAGCAACTCAGCCATAGAAGTAGCGGGCCACGTAAACTGACAGAGAGGGGTCAGCGAATGCTGAGGAGCATAGTTGGCCCAAAGAGGTGGTCGACTTTCTGCACAGTCCATTGCCAAAGAGCTTCAAACTTCATGTGACCTTCAGATTAGCCCAAGTACAGTACACAGAGAGCTTCATGGAATGGTTTTCCATGGCCGAGCATCTACATCAAAGCCATACATCACCAAGTGCAATACAAAGCGTCGGATGCAGTGGTTTAAATCATGCCACCACTGGACTCTAGAGCAATGGAGACGTGTTCTCTTGTGTGATGATACACGCCTTTCCATCTGGAAATCTGATGGAGGCTATTAAGATTGCCTGGGGGCCCTATTCTACAGGTTGCTGTGGGGCCCTTGGAAGCCAAATTTCATGACACATTTACATAGACAGTGTCATATTTACGAGCTAAGGTTAACATGTTTACCAACTCTGTTCAAAACGAGATAAACCATTTTCAACATTGCATTCCAGTCTGTCACAATTCTGCAACTTTTCAAATTTGGGTTTGTGGGTTTGGAGGTTGCCAGGAGAACGGTACATTCTGAACTGCATTGCGCCAAGTGAGAAATGTGGTGGAGGAGGAATAATGATGTGGGGTTGTTTTTCAAGAGTTGGGTTTGGCCCCTTAATTCCAATGAAAGGAACCTGAAGTTTGAATGCTTCTGGATACCAAAACATTTTGGACAATTCCATGGTCCCAACCTTGTGGACACAGTTTGGAACGGGCCCCTTCTTCCAACATGTCTGTGCACCAGTGCACAAAGCAAGGTCCATAAAGGATGACAGAGTATGGTATGTATGAACTTGACTGGCCTGCACAGAGTCCTAACCTGAATCCGATAGAACACCTTTGGAATGAATTAAAGCAGAGATTGAGAGCCAGGTTGTATCGACCAACATCAGTCTGTGAGCTCGCCAGTGCTCTTTTGGCAGAATGGTCAAAACTCTATTCCCCTTCGCTTGCATACAATACAATATGTCCCTATCGGTATAATCACAGGACCGGATTAACACACAGGCTAGGGGCCCCCACCCTAAAGCTCATCTGAAAATCCCCCTCACTCAGTACATAAAATGTAATGTAATGGGAACCCAATTTAAATTTAAATTTAAATTTAAATAAAAATGAATACCCAGTTGATCACTAAGGGTGGTATATCATGTGGCATACATATTGTAGCATTTGCAATATTGTCCAGTGTTTGTATATTAAATTTCATTTACATATACGTTTATTAGGGCTTTTTGCCTTTATTTCTAACAGGATAGTGGAGGAGAGACGAGAGTGGGGAGAGAGAGACAGGGAAGTATTGGCAAATGACCTTGGCCGGAATGGAACCGGGGTCGCCGGCGTAACCCAGTGCCCCACCATTAGACCACGGCAGGGCCTATAGATTTCATTTTTGTTATTGTTTTCCTATTAACTGTGCAGGTCCAAATGGCATTAATTGTATACTTTCCATTCTATTCTAGTCTATTCCATTCAATTTTAATCTATTCTACAGTTAAAACATCAAACCCTGGACAAAAAGCCCAGCCACTGATTATTTCTGCTCAGTGCTAACCGGTACCATCTCTAAGGCATGATAAGGAGTTCATTGACCCCGGACACGTTTGCTTTGGGATCCCGCCAGCCCTAAGGTGTGAGCTGTCTATATAACCTCGTCATAATATCATCTTAATTGTAGTGACAGTCCTTGGTAGCTTGGTACCGCCTGGGGGAGAATTGGAGGAAGAGATAGCACTAACCTCAATCTTCGTCCCAGAGAGCTGGCCCGAGCCATCTGGCAATTGACTTTCATTGAGAAACCCTTATCTACCCCCAGGCCCCGAATCAATGGTTAAACAGCCGCTTGTTTTTCTGAGAGTGCGATTCATGGCCAAGGTTCATTGCCTGTACACTATAAAAGGCACTGGAGACTTGGAAAACGGCAGTTAGTCAGCAGCAGGTGCACTGCACAGCAGCAACCAGGCCAACAAAAGAGTCCAATTCCCCACTGACCCTAACGGCCAGTGGCACACACACACACACGCTATTTACTAGATATTTGCCTGCAGACTTGCTGCTGCTACGTTTCACCGTGACAAGATGGATTACGACTGCAATTGCATTGAGGACAACAGGCAACCAAACGCTATTCTTTACAACATTCTCTGCAGGCCGGAGAGTAAGGCCGTCCACAACGTCAACAACCTCAACTACACGTTGGCGCCGCACAGGTGCACCTGCGAGATGCGGAGGACGGTGTGCCTGAAAACCCCCGGCGAGACCTGCAAAACGGCCTCCGACGTGCTGGTCAAAACCATCAACTTCATGAAGAGCTTGCCGGCTTTCCATCAGCTGCCGGCGAAGGACCAGCTGGCGCTCCTGCAGAGCTGCTGGGCGCCGCTCTTCATCCTCGGCCTGGCCCAGGAGAGGGTGTGCTTCCAGGTCACGGACACCCCGGCAGCCAGCATGCTGAAGCGCATCCTGCTCAACCGCCACGAGGACATGGACGCGCTGCGGGAGCAGCCCACCATGGCTGGGGTCAACACGCTCATGTCCTGCCTGAAGAAGTTCTGGAGCCTGGACCTGAGTCCCAAGGAGTATGCCTACCTGAAGGGCACGATGATGTTCAATCCTGGTAGGTGGTGTACCCTCTCCTCTCCTCTCCTCACTTAGGCTACTTACAAAAATCTTGTCTCATTTCATCACTAGAATAGAACTCACATAACAGAAATGTTATAAGCACGCCTAAACACAATGCATGACACATACCACTTTTATACATGGAACTTGTACACAGAAATGCACAAAAGAAATGCAAGTGAACAATGAGACTAACCTCTGATCTCTCCTCTCCTCTCCTCTTTCTCCCTCCTTCAGATGTCCCGGAGCTGAAAGCTGTGTTGTTCATTGAGGAGCTGCAGCAGCAGGCTCAGCACGCACTGAGGGAGGTGCTCCTGCCCCTTCACCCCGACGACCGGGGCCGCTTCGCCCGCATCCTGCTCACCGCCTCCTCCCTCAACGCCATCACCCCCAGCCTCATCACCGAGCTCTTCTTCCGGCCGCTCATCGGCCAAGCAGACCTGCTGGAACTGCTGGCAGAGATGCTCTTCAGCAAGTAGTGGAGTGGAGGCAGGCCAGGATGGTGAACTAGAATCTAGAGGACACAGGCAGTGTGTGGAGGAGAGATGTTGACGGGGGCCGATGCCAAGGGCCCAATACTGAGAGAGGGCCCTATAAAGTCACGGCTGATATGAATAGCAGGTAGTGAGGAGAGGATGATGAACTGAAACCGATGATGAGGAAGGAGGATGAACTGGCGGTCGAAGAAGGATGAAGAGGGCCGATGCCAAGGGCCCAGTACTGATACAAGGCCCCTTAAAGACACTGTTAGTGTTAACTTGTCAGTCCAATATTCGATTCCGATATTAATGCTTGTCCAAACTTTTTTTTTGTTTTGTTATTTGGACCATCATTTAGAACCCCACATTTTTAGTGAGGGCCTTGACTGGAGTTGTTTGTTTCTTTTTGTGTTTTGTTTTATTTTCATTTCTTTTCTTCAGTGCATTTAAGCAAATATTGTCTCGATTTTCCGAGACACAAAACTGAACACAAAGCACTGTCATCACCATAGCTATACTGTATGTAATAAGTAAACACATATGGATGCTAGGTGTGGCGGTATAGAATGTAAACACAGCATAACCCAGCTAGTGCATGAATACAGCACATTTTAGACTTGTTTACAGACAACAGACATACAGCAATTTCTCAGGAAAAGTTACATGTGTAAGTTCCTTACTGTTTTGGGATTGTCAAAGTCGGGACATTTACCCGCTGAAAAGACTTTGATGACAGTGGAGCATAAATATTTGTCTGTCAACCTTGTAAATATGTGAGAGTCCTAAAAAATCCAAAATGTTTGGAATAAACTTTATTTTTGTACTATAGATATGGTCTTTGCAACTTTCTTTTTAAAAAACCTGAACTTTCTAAACACACACACACACACACGCACGCACGCACGCACGCACGCACGCACGCACGCACGCACGCACGCACGCACGCACGCACGCACGCACGCACACGCACACACACACACACACACACACACACACACACACACACACACACACACAAATAACACATACATAGATAGCATTACCACTGAATCTAAAGGCCTTTCAGAGGGCAAATAAAGAATTGCCCACATTTGAAGAACAATCAACCATAGCCAAGATTATCAAAAAAGCACCCCCTCATATTCACACTCTCACCTTGACTATTTGTACTTGGATTCATGAGGTCTAATCAAATGGATGTCACAAAACAAAAGTTATTTACAGTGAGAAAATATTATTAGGTTAGATGTAATGTAATGTAATGAGAAAAAGGTAAAAAAAAAAGATAACTCACAATAGTTATGAACTTGTCTACTGTACATTTTGAAAGGGTTTTGTATATCATGATTGACATTTTTATCCATATGACATTAACTTGTCCTCTATGATGACTAAATCAGGTTGAATCACTGTCTGGCGATATGTGTCAGACATGACAGCATGGTGCCCATGCCAGTATGACAGCTAGGTTGGTTGGTATATGGGGTAGTTTTTTAATAAAGGGTGGACTTTGAGAGGGCCATGCCAGTGCAGAGCCAGTGTGTGCATGGCACTATCAGCGTACGCTGTGTTTATCCAGGGCGAGTGGCCTTAACACCCCCTTGGTGACGCCGCGCGCGGGGTGAACGACCTGGAGGCTAGTGACAGCACACCTCAGCCCTGTATAGTCTCAACGTCAGTGACAGCGGCAGATCGGCCTTCCTACAGCACACCGACCTCCAGACTCCTTGCACAACATCCAGCTCGGCTTAGACCGGGCCCATGACAAAGTCATCTGAACACAACCCCCTTCCAATGCAGTTGTGCTCGGGTGCGTTGGTTGCTGGGGTGACAACAGTGTTGAGTGAAGTGCCGAATGCGCAAGCCGGTTGGGAGATAGGCTTGCTGTTCCCTGCAGCTGTTCCCAGCTGCTGTCTAAATTATAATGTGAAATAGCAAACAGATAGCTTGATAAATTAATAAAGGCATGTCTTTTTACCATGGTTTCTTATAAAGAGCAGCTTGAATGCAAAGATAGAAATGTTTAATTGGCTAATGATTAAATAATCATAGAAATATCACTAAACTTGTTAAAAACCAAAGCTGTTGAACATATTACTGGCAAAAAAGGTCAAGCAACATGTCACATTCAACATTTAACCTACTTTGGCTATTTTCAGTTCAATTCCATATTCCTTTCATGTTTCTGAAAAATTACATAGACCCCCATTGTAGTGCCATAATGGAAGTCAATGGAATCCATTGATCGAACCTGCCCCGGCCATTTGAGGCACAGATTTTTTCACAAAAGCTGTTACCCTGCTTGAATCAATCATCTGATGATCTCTATAGCTGAGTCCCTTAACAGTCAATCAAAATGTGTTTCATCTTTTTATCTTTAACTGTCACTTTTCTGGGATGTGTTGAGTGGAATGTGTAAAATCCACGGAATGACACCCCAAAACTGAAAAGTTTCTCTCACCTCAAGGGTTAATGACTTTGAGAACTCCAATGTAGGTTGACTTATTCTAGTCCAAATGGACATCATTTTGGTGTTGAAATTATCTCTCAGCACTTCTTGGTGTAGTGACAATCAACAATGATCATACCTGCCCCTGATCGAACCAGCCCCGGTCTCCCTATAGCTATAATCTGACACAAGCCATCTTTTTACTCCTGTAAACAATGTCTATTGTGCATGGTCCCTGCTGAACTAAACTAAATAAACTAAACTAAAACTAAATAAACTATAGTCCTGACCTCCAGGAATGTTCAGGGATTCTGCTGAGCAAAGCTGATTACTGGACGCATTAACGGCACATCTAACAATGCAGCCATGTGGCAGAGTATTGGCCTACGTAGCCTACATGCACCATGGCCATAATGAATTACATTTCAAAGAAAAAAATGTGTCTGAAATGAATGAATTACCGGTAATGTATGATTTGTTTTATGTAATAACCTAACTTTGAGAGCCTTTGTTGTAATGTGCAATGCAAACAAATTTGACTGACCCGACAACAGAAATTACTTTTTTTTCATGTAGGCCTACTACTAGACGGACAGGCACTTTCTCAGCATTCAACTATTTGTCTACAAATGCACCTAATAATCCATGCACACAATGATCCGTAATTATTAAATCTTACTAAGGTGTGGCATCATTGCATATGAGTGTATAGTTTGTAGACAGTGTTGTTCAACTGGAAACACTGCATGCTTAGTGTAGAAAACCAGAGCATTTGTTTACACATATGGGTGTTCCATGGTAGAAATAGCCTACATGAGCACCCTCTCCCAGAACAAGCACCAACTTGCAAAACTGCTACAAGGCACATCCTTGTTTAGAAGGCAGTAGGAAAGGTGTCTCTGTATCTTACTGAGGAAAAAAAAACATCTGCTCTTTCAAGCTGCTCAATAATAAATATTAATTGGAGAATTTAATTATATGTTACATTTTGCTAACTTTATGCAGGGCATACTTCATGAAGGAGCAAAGATACAGTGTCTGGTTTTACTACAGTATTGAGGTCATCACCCCTGTCATTGAGGATAAACTGAACTCTGTCTCCTCCTGCTGGTCAGTTTCTCACAGTCTGGATTCCAGACTGGAACAATGTGCTTTCTACACAGGACAAAAGAGACAAGAAGTTAGCCCATCAATCACGTCACTGCACTTCTGCTAATCCCAAAATGACCTGAGCTCAGCGGTGTTGGGTTACTGTTAAATCGCAAATGTTTGTGTGACAGTCAACGCTCGACTTTTTGTTGAAGACAAAATGCTGCATCTGTTAAAAAAGAAAAGAAAGAGAAAAGAAAAAAGTAAAAAACAAAGATGACAGCAAGGCACAGTCAAAGTGTCTGCATCCATTCATCACCGGCACTTTCACAGTAGAGCAGCTTTCCTATCACACAAAACCACATTTCTTCTCTCATCATTTTGACAGGTTGCTCTGGCAGACTGAGCGAATGAGCGATCCAGCACCACTGCTTCAAACATGTAGAACAGGACAAGTTTTAAAAAGGACACCTTAAACATCATATTTTTTCTTCTTCCAATGTTTACCCCTATTCTTTTAAAATATTCTCCTTGGCAAGCGAGCACCTTTCACTTGCCGTGAAAACAGTGGGATTTAATTTCTCGTCTTCAGCCTAAACCAGCCAAACGAGTTCACCACGCACCATGACCTGGAGGTTAGGAGGGGGGAGGAGGAGGGAGGTAGAGAGAGGCAGGCAGGCAGGCAGGCAGGCTGATCACATTCTGCTGCTGCCACATGTCAACAACAACAGGGCGGATGGGATACCTTCACAGGGGCCCAAAACGCAGCACGAAGAGCCCTGCACATGAATAGTGAAACGGGAGAGAAAGTTGGTGTGCGTGTGTGTGTGTGTGTTTGTGTGTGTGTGTGTGTGTGTGTGAGGATGGGTGGTTGTCAATATCGGGTTCAGAAATTAAAAACCTGTGTTCAGAGTTGACGGGGTATTAGGGTTAGGTTAGGGGGTTTTAGTGGTCGGAATGCAGGTTTTCACAGCACTGTGTGGGATACCTTTAGAGGAGGGGGATGGAAGAAGAGAGAGACCTAAAGGCAAACAGCTGAAGGAAGTTGAAAGCCAGCACTAGTGGGTGGGTGGGAGGCTCACTCAGGCTGGAAGACAAACACAAGCAGGATTGATACCCATAACTAAACTAACCCTACTTATGTGTGTACTATCCTGTCTGCGTGTAATATATTTTACTCATGTGTACTAGCTTGTGTATCATTTATTTACCCCACACATTACATGTTACTGGTGATGTCCAATAGTGTTGGACATCTACGTGAAGCACACTTTCACACTGCACCAGTTCACAACAGCACATTCGAACCTTGCAAGCTTAGAACACACACACTACATTCGAAGCACAAATTGGCAATTAAGCAATTCAATTTCAAGTGTTATGGCCTTTGTCCTTAATGTACTCCTGGTAGGGCTTTGCCATGCAAACTTGGTGTGGTGTGTACTGTGTACACTTGCATTCCAGTTAAGCACTTAAATGATGATCTTTCCTGACATTCCGAGAATGTACATAATTGTTAAGTGTCCTGCAGAGCGACCAGTCAATGGCCGCGTTCGTGATGGGGCAGTGCTGCTTTTGCTGGGCAGCGCGCATAGTAAAACAAGCAAAGAAGCAAAAGAGCGTGCATGCGCGCTGCCCAGCAAAACAGCACTGGGCCATCATGAACGCGGCCATTATCTTTAAACTCTTGTCAAAGCCTTATAAACATGGGCTGGAAATTGACACCCGTGTTATGTCTTTGTAGCTAAATAGGTGGCTTCCTCCTTTTTGGGAAAGTACAGAAAAGCATTGCCCCATTTATACCAACTAGTTTGACTGGGCACAGTATGACGGAGCAGTTCCATCAGTTATCTACGGCTCATGTGTAAGAATTTCCTGCACTTCGCCTTTTGCGGGGCATAAGCATGTTATACGGGCTGTAACATGCTGAGACTGATTAGTGATAACAGGACAGAAAAGTAACAGCGCACACATCAGAAGGGACGTTTCCCTTTATTTGATAAAAAATAAAACTATAAATTGCTTTTTTTCCTCTTTATAAAAAGTGTCCATGTTTCCCAGAGTAAAAGGCTTGCCATTACACGCAAAGATGCCTAAACATCTAAAGAAAGCGAAATCAACTGGAAATCTGTAACAGCTCTGTACATCCAAGATAAAACACATCACGTTGGCACAAATTTACAGTCATGCATTAACACACAAGCATACCCAGATATGTGCACACGCACACGCACGCACGCACGCACGCACGCACGCACGCACGCACGCACGCACGCACGCACGCACGCACGCACGCACGCACGCACGCACGCACGCACGCACGCACGCACGCACGCACGCACGCACACACACACACACACACACACACACACACACACACACACACACACACACACACACACACACACGCACACGCACACGCACACGCACACGCACACGCACACGCACACACACACACCTGAAGGCAGTCATTACATCAAGGATGAAGATATGCAAAGAATGAAAGCACCTTTCTGTACATCCTCAGTGGCATGGCATGGCTTTTGAGTACAAAAAATGTCTACATTTATGGCACAAACGCTTTCATGATATTTTACAACAATACAAAAAAGTCAAACAAACTTAAAAGCAACAATTCCAAATATTTCTCAAGAGAAAAAAACAAAAAAGACAGTACAAAAAAAACAAGACATGGCTCTGTCAGGTGTTTTGGAGTGAAGAGTCTGCAAATGAAGTTCAGAAATGGCCATGGCACACACCAGCTGCGTGCAGCTTTGGGCTGGAGCATTCCCAGCATGCTTTGCAAGAGAAGCTGAAACAGAAGGCCTGACGCTCCTCAGTCCATCAAGCAATGCATGAATCGCTCCACGGGTCAGGCAGTCAGACGGCCACCTACGTCACCGACATATCTCATCTCTAGCAGCGGTGGGCAGAAACATTGAGAACACACGCGCATGCACACACGCGCGCACACACACACACACACACACACACACACACACACACACACACACACACACACACACACACACACACACACACACACATGGCAGAATTGTTCTGTTCAGATGGAGGACAGGGCAGCACTAGAGCCCAATGTGGGTGCATCAGTAATGAAGGAGGTTACAGGGACCATTGATGCCACTCCATAGAACCAGAATCCAGAAAGACCGGCCCATACAGTCACTGGAGTGGCCACATGTACTGGTGGGCACATGTACTGGTGATTCCCAGAGACGAGCAAACTGGATTCATTTGTTTTTACCATCCTGTGTCACTGATTCCGATTCTGTGTCACTGATTACCTGTCCAATTTAAGCAGGTGATTGATTGGTTGAATTGGACAGCTAAAACCAGGTCGTTTGGCAGACACGTGGCACTGGATTGGAAAACCAATGAATACAGGTTGCCCATCGCTGGAGTTTTCCCCGCCCCACAGATGGGTGGAGGGTTGCTTGCGACGATACGCACGTCCAGAAAAAGGGGCTGAGGCATGCGACGGTAAGCACGTGCACTTGGAGGGAGCGGCGTCTTCCACACAGATGAACGGGTGGTAGCACATGGACCCCTGAGGCAGCTTCTCTGCTTCCCGCCAGTGTGTGAGTGGAGGAGTGCAGGAGAGGAAAGAGGGTGGCTGGGACAAGGGCACCGGAACGAGTTTTAATGTGGTGGTGCATTGTTTTTCTTGATTCTTTATTTCTTAAAAATGTCACTGCTTCTGCACTCCTCTCATTTGTCTGCAGTAAAAGTTGAAAAAGCCTCCCTTTAGGGAGCCCAAAAGTGGGGATGCAAATGCAACACTGCGTTCCCCTTTCCGGCACCTATGGGCTGGGATGTTTGGAGCAGGGTAGCAGGGTAGCCTCTGGAGCCGGAGGTGGAGTCGGAGGACATACACTAGCAAGTCCGTGTGCGCTAGTCCATGTCCATGTGCTAGCTAGAGCATCCAGTCCATGTGCTCTAGGTCCTAGAGTCTAGGATGTCTCAGGGCAGAGGACGGTGGCTAGGGAGTAGCAGGGACCCCGAGGGTGGAGGAGGAGGAGGGGAAGCCGTGGGTCTCTCTCAGCGGAGGTGGAGCAGTGGGACATACTCTGGCGAGTTCATGTTCTCTAGCATGTCTCAGTCTCAGGGCGGAGTAGGAGAAGGCTGGGTTTATCAGGGGCGGAGGAAAAAGGGGGAAGTCGTAGGCATTGGCGTCTCTGTCTCTCAGCGGATGTGGAGCAATGGAATACACCACTGAGTCCGTGTGCTCTAGGATGCCTCAGGGCAGGAGGACGGTGGCGAGGGGAGAAGCCGTGGGTGTCGCTCAGCAGAAGTGGAGCAGGGGTCATACACTAGCCAGTTCATGTTCTCGTGGATGCCGCTGAGTGGAAGAGGGAGAGGCTGGATGTAAGCAAGGGATGAAGGTGGAGAAGGAGAGGGGGTCGGGGGAGACGTGGGTGTCTGTCTGTCGCTCTCTCTCTCTCTCTCAGCGGAAGTGTAGAAGGGGCTCCCCTGAAAAGTCTGTGTCGTTGGAGGTGGGGGAGTAGACTGTCGCCGAACTGGATGAGTAGGCTGTGGAGAGAGAGAGAAAGAAAGAGAGAAAGAGAGAGAGGAGCAGAGACAAAGCACAAACAAACGGATGTTAAGTTATTGCTGTTGGGCAATTTGTGGCATTTACAGTCACTGCGGCGCGCACGTGTGCGCACACTAACCCTTCCTGAAACAACACCAGACACTGTGGGTCATGCTACCTGAAGCATGACACTCATGTCACAGAAAACTGTCATCAGCACCCATGTTTACCTAGTCAGCAGAAGGCAAGACTGTGGCACAGAGATGTCACTTATGAACCTGAATGGATAACTAATCACTCCAAATCCGAACACTAACCAACAAAATAGGAGAAAGAAACAAAGAAATTTCCATGAAATATTGATATACCTATTTTGGTTCTGGTTTTGTAATAATAAAAACAACAAATTACAGAGGGGGAAAATTCCACAAGCACAATTTAATGCTCAAAGCACATGGGCAACCTGTGACATGAACAGTCTCCATGGCGTGCATGTCTGCAGTGCACACACCTACAGTACTGGAATCAACACAAAGGCACTTTAGGCCATACTTCAACAAAGACTAGGCCATACTGCCTGGAGCATGAAACATGTCACAGAAGACTGTCATCATACTCATGTTTAGATAGTCAGCATGCACACGATTTTATACAGCTGAAGGGATTTATAATCACTCCATTTCACTCATAGAGAGAAATAAAAGAAATAAGGAAATAATATTTTTTTTTAAATACTGACACACGTATTTTGCATCTGGTTTTGGATAAAACGCAAATTATAGAGGGAGAAAAGTTCACTCAGACATTTCTAAAGCTCTTTGACAGTAATCAGGAAGTAACACAAAAAACAATGATCGATTCTCTTTCTTTAGAACTCTGTTCTATTATTCAATGCGATGCCAGAATACAGGCCTGAAAGTAGAAGAAAAGCACCGAGTCTGAACCTTTAATACTTTTCGAAATAAGAAAAACCTAATTAATACGTATTCTCAGTGTCAATGTCTCAATGACTATATATTTTGTATTTTTGCAAACTCTGTCAAGCCTGAAATAAGGCACTGAGCCTGAATGCCATCAGCCCTGTAAATGCCTCTAGGCCCACTGGCATTTGCAGGGTAAATGCATTAAGGCAGTGGTTCCCAACCTTTTTTTTCAGGGACCCATGTTTTTACCATTATAAGATTTGGTGACCCAACCACGCGAGCGCCCGCGCGAGAGGCAGTCACATGATACCCTCTGTTTCCTGCAAAAACTCCTTTTAGTTATTTTATTCCTTAATTTGACTTTGGTCAAATATACCGGTAGAATAAATGTTTAATGAAGCACTTACATTTTGTTGCTTCTATGCATATATTTGTTAAATAAATGCTTTGTCATTTATTCAACATGGGCTATTATGGTATTTAAAATTGAACCCCTTAAAATCAAGAAGGCTTCGCGACCCTTTGTGGATCTTTGGTGACCCATAGGTTGGGTCCTGACCCAACCACTGCATTAAGGCGTAATAGAAAACTGTATAGGAGACTGTATAATCAACATTCGTGTTGTGAGGGGAGGAGAGGAGAGCAGAGAAGAGAAGAGGAGAGGAGGGGAAGCCATCCATTTGAGGTCTGTGGAGTCGTCTTAGTTAAAGAGAAACAGCGCTGTAGGACAACTGTTGAAAGATGAGACACATAGACGCCATAGTCAAAGAAACTGGCTTAGCACAGCGCAACAAACAAAAGAGGGGTAGTGGAGTGTGTGTGTGTGTGTGTGTGTGTGTGTGTGTGTGTGTGTGTGTGTGTGTGTGTGTGTGTGTGTGTGTGTGTGTGTGTGTGTGTGTGTGTGTGTGTGTGTGTGTGTGTGTGGAAAGGGGGAAAAGGTGTATTACAATAGCTGCCAAGGGCCAGAAGAGTGTTGTTCTCAGGGAGAGAAAGGAGGAAAAGAATGTGCAGGTATTTCAGCCTAGTGAAAGAGTGGGATCAAAGTCAGGAGTACCAGTGCAGTGAAAGCAGCGAGAGGAGAGAAGAGAGCAGGGAGAGGAGAGGAGAGGAGAGGAGAGCAGAGCAGACGAGAGAACAGAGAGAGGAGAGGAGAGCAGAGCAGAGGAGAGGAAAGGAGAGAGCAGGGAGAGGAGAGAGAAGAGAAGAGAAGAGAAGAGAAGAGAAGAGAAGAGAAGAGAAGAGAAGAGACGAGAAGAGACGAGAAGAGAAGAGAAGAGAAGAGAAGAGAAGAGAAGAGAAGAGAAGAGAAGAGAAGAGCAGAGGAGAGGAGAGGAAAGGAGAGAGCAGAGAGAAGAGAAGAGAAGAGAAGAGAAGAGAAGAGAAGAGAAGAAAAGAAAAGAAAAGAAAAGAAAAGAAAAGAGAAGAGGGAAAGAGAGTGGGGGGAACGTAGAGAGGGAAGGACAGAGAGAGCAAAAAAAGAAGAGAGATGGAGAGATGAAAACAGTGCAAAAAGAAGAGCTATGCAGAGTACGAAAGGGAAAGGGGGAAGAATAGAACAGATAAAGGAGGAGTGGAGAAAGGACAGGAGGGAAAAGAGAAGGGAGACAAAAAAGGGTGAATTAAGAGAGCCAGCCAGAGCAGAGTATGAAGAAGAGGATAGAGTGAAGAAGAGGAGAATAGATGTGAGGACAGAGAGTGGAGAGGAGAGGAGAGTACAGAGTGAGACAAGAAGAGGAGAGGAGAGGGATGAGAAAAGAGAATGGGGAGAGAAGAGGAGAGAGAAGAGAGGAGAGAAGAGAAAGAGAGGAGAGATAGTGTAGATAGGAGTGAGACGAGATAAGAGGAGAGGAGAGGAAGGAATGGGGAGAGAAGAGAAAGAGAGGAGAGGAGAGAGGAGAGGAGAGGAGAGCAGAGGAGAGCAGAGGAGAGGAGAGGAGAGGAGAGGAGAGGAGAAGAGAGGAGAGGAGAGAGGTAGGCGGAGGGGGTAAATGTAAGAGGAGAGGGTGGATAGGAGTGGAGAGTAGTGAGAAGAGCAGAGCTGAGAATCGAGTGGAGATATAGGAGAGACAATCAAGTGTGGAGAGAAGAGAGCAGAGAGGAGAGGAACACACAGACCCAAGACGAGGCAGCAGAGAGAGGGAGAGCAGAGAGAGAGAGAGAGAGAGAGAGAGAGAGAGAGAATGGGAGAAAGGGAGAGATAGAGAGGGAGAGAGAGAGAGAGGGAGAGCAGAGAGAGAAGAGAGGAGAGGAGAGAAGGTGAGAAAACGTGTGCAGCTGCTGACGTGGCCACAATGGGGCATTGATGGAGCAGGCTGCCATGCTCACTACCCAGCTTTCACTTGCAGCAGCAGCAGCAGTTAATGCAGAATGCCAACCTGCACTTGATTAATGCCCACCACACCCAGACATAATGACCGTACCCCGTGCAGTGGTTAACAGCATGCCCTACCATCTCCCACACACACACTCACACACACACACACACAGCGCGCACACACACACGCACACACACACACACGCGCGCGCGCACACACACACACGCACGCGCGCGCGCACACACACACACGCACGCGCGCACCCACACCCACACACGCACACACACACACACGCACACACACCCCTCTCTGCACCCCAACCCCACCCCCACCCCCTCAGGGGTACTGGGACTCCACTGAGTAATTAGGGAGGCTGCTGGAGCGAAGCGCTACTACTACTATACTATATGCACAGGGGACGCCAGTGGCTGGGGAAGGGGACGAAAAGGAGAGGCAGCACAAAGGTAGCCTACTGTAGGCCTCCACTGGCACAGAGGTACAGAGCATACAGAGGGACACACACACACACACACACACACACACACACACACACACACACACACACACACACACACACAGACTGACAGATAGACAGACACAAGACACACACAATTGGTGGCACACAGAAGCACGGGAGACACACCTGGCAAAGGCAAAGAGGCCCAAGAGACACACTGGTGGCACACAGAGGGACA
Source organism: Engraulis encrasicolus (assembly GCF_034702125.1). Classification (NCBI taxonomy): domain Eukaryota; kingdom Metazoa; phylum Chordata; class Actinopteri; order Clupeiformes; family Engraulidae; genus Engraulis; species Engraulis encrasicolus. The sequence continues at coordinate 27,304,664 of NC_085861.1, read as the reverse complement.
AAGACAGAGGGGCACGAGAGACACATTAGCGGCACAAAGAGGCACAAAGCTAGAGAGACCCACATGAAAGACACACATTGATGGCACACAGAGGCACAAAGGCACATCTGGAACCTTCCGGTAACACCAGAGGAAACCATTGTGACACGACAACCTCTAAATTACCAAACAAATACACACATTTTAGTTGTTAAAAGTCTCTATTCAACCGGATCACACCACCAAACATAAACAAAAACTGTGTAAAATAGAAAGAAAAATGTCTGCGCGCTTAAATCCTCTTTGTGTTCTTTATAATAAGCCAAGCTTTCGGTCAACTGACCTTCCTCAGGGCTCAGTTCTGTTAAGTGTGCAGACATTTCTCTTTCTATTTTACACAGTTGTTAAAAGTCTCAAATCTAAAATAAAAGATACAATCCATTCACTGTACAATAATAGAGACAGAGTGGCATCCGCAACTCTCAGATAAACAACAGAGAAGAGAGGTGTGACAACCTCTAAAGTGCTTGCTTTTTAAAGGTACACTGTGTGAGATTTTTAGTTGTTCATTTCCAGAATTCATGCTGCCCACTCATTAATGTTACCTTTTTCATGAATACTTACCACCACCATCAAATTCTAAATATTCCTTATGACTGGAAAAATTACAGTTTTCATACATGAAAAGGGGATCTTCTCCATGGTCCGCCATTTTGAATTTCCTAAAATAGCCATTTTTAGCTGCAAAAATGACTGTAATTGGACCATACTAGTTAATATTTGTTTATTACTTAGTACACTTTCATGTAAAGATCAAATTTGGCAATAGGAGCCTAGTTTCAATGAGCAGCATAGTTGCAGTACCTTTTTTGACCATTTCCTGCACAGTGTCCCTTTAAGTGCCATTATGGAAACTCCATAGCACAATAAAATGATACCAAACATTCTCTCACTCTCTCAGCCCTTTCTCCCTCCCGGTATGTATGTGTCTTTCTGTTTCACATACACTCATATGCACTCATTGTTTTACACATGTGAGTGCCAGTTATGCTTGCATAAAACTGTACACAAGTTTTTATCACAAAAAGTTTTTAGCACAACAATGAATCAAAACACCAACAGACAAACAGAAACACTCAAGTCTGAGTGGCTACTTACTCCGCCCGCTGTGAAGCCTCATTTTCCGCGCCAGTTCATCTGACCGCGTCAGCTCTGACACTTTCACTTCCGGCTCGACTGCAGGATAAAGCAAAACAAATCAACAGTCAACTTAGTCAAAGATAAAATATTAAACCCCACTTAGGGAAAGCTATGATAGACATTTATAGACAAAGATATGCTTTCATGTCTTTGTGTTGTGTGTGTTGTGTTGTGTTGTGTAGCCTACAGCTAAGGAATGGCTAATATCCCATCTCAGTGACAACGAGCAGACAGGCGATGAAGACTAGATAAAAGAACACCTTTCATCAAGACGCAATTATAACTGTGTGCAATGCCACACAGCCCTGTCAAGTAGATATGACACAAAAATAATATCCGTCAGTGTAATCATAATCTTTGTTTTTATAAACCATTCCATACCAAAAAAAATGTGGCTTAATGCGCTTTATAGTTTTCCACATGTATGGGTTTCACAATAAACCGTGGCGACGGAAAACAATCTGCTCATCTGGGATCTGGTTCAAGTATATTTATGTATGTAGATTGAAGACTTCTACTGTAATGAATTGCCCCCCAGCATTTAAACCCTGCTTTGACTTGTATTACTGTATATTGCTGTACTCCGCTGTACTGTGCCTTCCCAAACAGTGAATGTTGCTGCGTAGTCTATGTCCCCTTTGTAAACGTGTGATGTAGTGTGTGTAGGCAAATGGCCAGTGAAAACATGTCGACATGGCATCTTACAGCTGCTAGTGAGGGTCATGGTTTCGTGGCCACTGTCCGGCAGCGTTCCATCCCGCCGGCCGTTGTGCTGCAGCAGCAGTGCATCTTGGGAGCTGTAGTCTTTGTGGTTGTTGTAGTCCTTGTTGTTGTAGTACTCCTTCTCCTTGTTGATCCTGCCCGCGTACGAGGTTTTGTGGTTGCGACCCTTGCGCGTGCTGATGCGGATGACGCCGTGGACCAGTCTGCACTCGGCCTCCTGCTCCTCCAGATTATAGTCCTGATGGATGGAGAGAAAGAGCGAGAGAGAGAGCGAGCGAGAACGAGAGAGAGAGAGAGAGAGAGAGAGAGAGAGAGAGAGAGAGAGAGGGAGAGAGAATGATTGATTGATTGGTTGATTAATTGATTGATTTTGCCTATTCTAGATATACAACAGTCGAGTGCGGTCTACCAGTAAATCTCAAGTGGAGAAGCAGTCGATCGTGAGGCATGTTGTGTAATATGAGAGGGAAAATGCGGTCTTTCAAAAGTATGTAGTGAGAGGCTGGTACTGCGTGTACTTGTAACACAATAAGTCCCAGGGGAACACAGAGTGAGGGGAAAGCATCAGGAATTGACCGTGAGGGTACTGAAGCTGGAAATGCGAGCAAAAATGTAACAATGGGTGACTAAAAGAGAACATGTACGCAAGCATGTGTAATGGTGCGCGAGATGCGTGTAGGCTACTGTATGTTGTGCAAATAGCTGCGTGTACATCGGTAGCCGTGTGTCAGGGAAGTGGTTGTCAGTGATCATGTGAGAAATTCACTCCAAGTAATTAGGTGAAACCGTGATGATGAAACCGTCTCTGACAGAACTGAAAAAACAAGTCCTCGTAAATTTTCTACTAAAAATACCCATAATGGTTCCAATATACACAACAAAATAACGTTTTTGCTATTCAATCTAATATTGCTGTCCAAACCATTATTTTTCAAGCTGTGCTTAAAACGGCATACTTCTAATTGATTTGAGTACCCTTGAGCAAGGCATCTAAGCCAACATTGCTCCAGGGGCTGTAACCAATACTCTATTATAAGTCACTCTGAATAAAAGCTTCAACCAATTGCAATGCAATTGAACATGGACCAGGTCACCTGTTCCATAGTGTGGTGCAGTTACCTGGGCGATGCTGTAGATGAGGTCGCTGATCTCGTTGGTCTTGCGCGAGAAGGAGGAGTCCGAGGTGCACTTGGCCAGCTGCTCGATCTGATGCAGCTTGTAGAGCTCCAGCAGCTTCTTGGTGATGAGCGAGTCGATGTCGGTGCCGCTGCCGTCGTCGATGTCGTCCAGATCGAGATCCTCGCGGGAGTAGATGCTGACCGGGCGCTCCTTTGAGCTACCTCCGCCGACACCGCCAGCTGTCTTCCCAGACGCGTAGGGCCGCCTGGTGTTGTGCGCGTTGGCGTTGGTGGGGCCCGGGTGGTACACCACCTTCTTGCCCCCGATGTGCACGTCCTTGTAGCGGAAGCTATCCGAATTGGGCAGCTCGGGCTGCTTGCGGGGCTCCAGGGGGATGCCGCAGGTGGGGTTGCTGACGGCCATACCCACGCCGTTGCCCATGCCCATGCCCATGCCCACACCGCTCACCTGGTACCGGGCAGGTGCACCGATGGAGCTCTCCAGGAACTCCACGGACTTGCCATTGTTGTTGGGGACGCTGGCGGTTTCCTTGGCAGCAGGGTTGTCGGTGGAGCTCTCGTTCTGGACGGGTAAGCAGGGCTCGCGCGTGCCGTAGAAGCCACAGGTGAGGATGCAGCAGATGAGAGCCTTACAGCCGCTCCAGCCAATAGAGGCGCAGGAGCCGCACGCCGCCGGGGCGCCCGAGCCCTGCGCCGCGTCCGCAGAGCCCGGGATGAAGCCCAGCGTTTCGGAGCCGCGTCCGTTGGTGTGGCGCGAGTGGCTCTTGTTGTTGCGGGACTCGCTGTGGCTGCGGTGGTGGTGGTTGTGGTGGTGGTTGTGGCTGTGAGTGTGATTATGGGTGTGGTTGTGGTTGTGATGGTTGCTGCTGTAGGTGTGGTTGTTGTTATTGGGGTGCTGGTGGTCGCCGCGCCCGGAGTCCTGGCTGTTGGCGCTGTCCCGGGAGTAGCTGCGGCCGTGCCGGAAGTCGTCAGCCCTGGCCCGGGACGAGGAGGACGCATGGTGGTGGGGTTGGGACTGGGGCTGGGCCTGGGACTTGTGATTGGGGCCCATGCTTTGGCCAGGCATGCCTCACCGCGACCAGGGCCTGGGGGGAGAGGGCAAAGAGATGCAGAGATGCACGTGCACGTACGCACACACACGCACACACACACACACACACACACACACACACACACACACACACACACACACACACACACTTTAGTTGTTAATTTCTCTGTAATTTAGCAAACAGGGCCTGGGGGAGAAAGCAGACACACATAAATGCAGGCACACACACACACACACACACACACATTCTACTTCCTCTTTTTTGTCCATGATTCCGATCAGACGGAAAATGATATACATTGCACAAAAAAGGCAGTTGAGAGACAAAATCTCAGTCACTGTTGTTCATGTAGGTTATGAGAGCATCTTAATATCTGAACACACACAAGGACGACACAAATTAAGAAAAATGTTGCTCAGATAGGTGTCAATTAAATGAATATTACACTGCTATCCGTAGCAGTTCCTATGGACAAACACGGCACCTTTCTCTCTCAAAGGTGCGCACACACACACATACACACACACACTTTGCATAGAGAAAATGGGTGTGAGTGGCAGCACACTTTCACACCACTCACCAACAGCATCAGTGCCGTTAATAAACTGCTCTAATCAACTTTCAAAAACCCCCAACTGAAACTCACTGATCCATTATGATGGAAATGGCCAACTATTGATACTGTCTGCATACAAAAGAATGCCACTCAACAACACTAATGCTGACAAAACAGTTTAGTTCTACTAAGGTACAAAGTTAGAACTGACTCCAAAAAGAAATCCATTTGCAGTTGGATACAACTTAAAAAATAAACTCTTAATTTTCACAAACACGTCATGGATGACTGAAATTCCTCAAAGACACTTTAGATGATTTCCTTCTAAATGTAAAAAAAATAGATAGATAATAGACATAGGCAACAGGGCATACCTGAACAATATGTGGAAGGCTGCCAAAGATTTTCCTGTAGGCTAAGCCAAAAATAACAGGCTTCCATCTACTCAAGGCTGAGTGACTGCCATGCTGTTTTTAAGAACATCAATCAGATTAAGATAGCCGACATGTGACGCAATTAAGATTAATCTTCTGAAGTCCAATTCAAATTTGAGAGTGCTAAGATGAATACATGTCTTCTATAAAAAAATGTTTAAAAAAAAAAAAACACCAAAAAACCTACAAGTCTACCATGAAGGACAAGGAAAGCAGACCCCAAATTATTCCGAGAAGCCAGAAAAAAGTCTGGCACTGCAACGGTGAGACCCAAGCTCCTTGATTTCACTGTAATTTTACACCGCTTTCAAACGAAAACAGCGTGCCCCGTTGGAGCAGGTGAGCCAGTGTACATGTGTAACCTTAGCAAGGCCACCGCTGCCTAGTGCCTTCCAGCACAGAGATACCAGAACAAGAGTAGAGTGGCACTGAGGACAGTGACTTCAGAAGACACCTTGCAATCTTCAATCACACACACACACACACACACACACACCCATCAGATTGGACACTTTAAAATGTGTGTGTGTGTGTGTGTGTGTGTGTGTGTGTGTGTGTGTGTGTGTGTGTGTGTGTGTGTGTGTGTGTGTGTGTGTGTGTGTGTGTGTGTGTGTGTGTGTGTGTGTGTACGCTTGTGATGATCGAGTGATGATCGGTTCAGACTTCAGCTTGTTCATATGGGTTTGCGATGCATTCAAAAAAATGTAAACTTAGGCCTAATTAAAGAAGTTTAAGACGGAGAACCCAGTATGTCAACACACCACATCCTCTCCATGTTGAGCTTAGTCACACCTGAACAATGCTATGGCTGTTCCCAGTGTTATTATGAAGAGCACGCTGATCAGTGTGTTTGTGTGTGTGTGTGTGTGTGTGTGTGTGTGTGTGTGTGTGTGTGTGTGTGTGTGTGTGTGTGTGTGTGTGTGTGTGTGTGTGTGTGTGTGTGTGATCCTCACACTGAAAGGAAACAATGACCAGAATCTGACCTGACTCCATCAACATTCAGTGGCAGCCAAACCAAACAGAATCCATTACTTACGGAGTTCTGGGATTCCAATGTTGTTGATTTGATTATGATATTGGCTAATGAACTTTACACCTGTGTACATGACTTTACACCTGTGACTATGATATTGCCTCATATGCATGCGTAAAAGCATCCATTACAATCACACACTTGGCTGCAGAACGTCTGTCATATGGCATGTAAGTTGGATAGCTGAACAATCATGTAAATAGGCCATGCGCACTGGTAGGCTTATACAGTAAGCTATTGCATAGGATTGCGCAGCCCCTTGCATGAACTTATGAGCAAATAAACACACCACAACCGACTAACCTACTCCTTACTGAGAATCTTGTTTAACAGGCTGAACGTCAGTCATGTTAAAAAAAACAGTCTGCTATATATATAGCTTTGAAATGCATGGAGGTTTTCACCTTGTTTAGCTGACCCGAATCAAACTTCTGTCACTGAAAGATAATGACCAAACTCGTTCATTCAATGGCGTTGCCACAATCACAACTTCTTCGGGTACTTGGGAATTGAGTTGAAAGAGGTAGCCGAGTTCGCCAACGTTTGCTGGCGACTGGGCGCAAATGACGAAGAGCTTTCCGTGAAACCGTACACTTACCTCATAAGAGCAACTTCTCTTGTCTTCTTGTGTTGTTGTTTCTCTCCGCGTCTTATATCACGGAAGTGAAGCAAAGGCGTCAAACTTGCCCCAGACAACTTCAAGACAATAAACCCAGTGTCCTCACCAATTTTAACTAAATAAGATTATTTAGACCTGAAGTCACTACGTGTAAATATCCAGACAAAACAGCATACGGGGCTGATCTTGGGCTAGATCTGTTTCAGTAAATTCCACAATACGCTGGTGCTCTCCCACACACTCGAAGCCTATTTTACCTGCGGCTACAGGTACCGCACACCCACTCGCACAGGTAAGCAGTGACGTCACGCATGTAAACGGATATGACTTGAGATTTGGATGGACAGTTTGCAAATCTTCACTCGTCCGTTGGTCGTTTTGTTAACGCCGTTGTTGTGTAACTCGGAATACATTATAGCCTACATTAATAATTCACCACACTGAATATTGTAGTTTTTAAAATCGAAGACATTATAATAATTATAACAAACTTTTTCAAAGATAACATGGAAGGAGAGTTTGCATCCAAGTATCTTCTCTTTAGGCTGTGCTGCATGTATTTGAATATTAATTCAAGAGTTGTGTTATTGTTGCAATTAAATTAGTTGGAACACGTGTCAATACTGAGAGAGAGAGAGAAAGAGAGATAACTGCAAAATTCCAGCAATTCGAAGCCGTGGCATGCGCCCCCCTCCACGAGGTGCTGCTGTCTTCTTGAGGGCGTGGATGATGCTCGTCTGGCGCCTGAAGTAGCGCACCGCAGACAAAAGAGGACTCCAGAAGTGTTTGCTGACAGGAGGGGGGTCAGGTTGGGCTGACAGTTAAAATGACGGCTGAGGAGGACGCCTCCTGCAAACTGAGGAAAAGTTATGCGAATTACTCTCACCCAGACCTGTTAATAGGTACATGACCATTTGAAGATGATTGAAATTAAACAGCCTAGGGCCAGACACTATTGCCTTAAAAGGCCCCCTCATAATTAGCAGCAGAATTGACTCATGGGTGGGCCCTGCACCCTTGTGGGCAGAAATGCTTTTTTCCGTTAACTTCAACTTTTACTTCTTCCCGGGCCCACCGGGAAATGCCCGCTATGCCAGATGGCCAATCCAGCCCTGCATATCAAAAAAAGTTCTCCATTTCAATACTTCAACATTTTACATGTAGGTAGGCTAGCCTACTAGGCTGTGTGACTTAAAAATCTCTCAAGATTATATTAAACATTACACGCCAACCCAGTGAGAGCATCAGCTGTTCAGGCCATTGGCCTAACCACAAGTACACGTACAACACTGTGCAATATGCCTACTGTACACCAAATGACGGAGCCACTCTGCTGTAAAGGGCACACAAGGTAACAAAAGAATAACAGAATCAGCCAGAATCCAGGTTCTATTAAAGGCATGTATTTTTTCAGTCATCTGTAGTGAATCTGCAGGGGTCACCTGCAGTGGTCACCCCCATGTCACCCACCAATTAGTTTCAGGGAAAAATGCCCCACGGCTCGGGAGCTCTCAAAGACCAGCACAAAGGTCAGCTATTTTCTATTTTGGTTCATGTATACAGTCCGAAACAAGACTGTTGCAGGAACACTGACCTCTATCCATTCTCCCTTGTCTTTGCAAGGAGGACATAATGGCTTAGTGGATAACATGTCATGGTGTGCACTCCCTCCCTCCCATTAAAAGGGCCGAACATCACGTTTTGTTCAATGCTTTCCCTGTGGTCTAAATGCAAAGAGCTGTGAAACTAGCAAATCCAAGGTCATCATTTGGCAGTGCACCAAATGCATTCCAAGGGGCATCCCTCTACACTGGGCGATGAAGAACATTGTCAAGAGGACTGAGGAACGCATGTCAAATAGGAACACAAATGTAGGCCTATACATTTCATTCTTAGCTACTGAACTGAAGAACGTATGACAAATAGGAACACACATGTATACAATTCCTTCTCGCTACTTTGTACACAAACAGTTTTTGGGAAAGGAGTTGGTGACCATGCAGAAACAGCTCTGGATTTTCAAATGTTGGGAATTAAAAAAAAAAAACCTGTAGCAATGGGACATGGAACATACAGCACTGACAGTTCTAGAACCCTCTGTGTTCTGCCCTATCCAAAGACACGATAAACTAGGGATGTGAAGGCGACTTGTACACAGCATGAAAACATGTGTGAATGTGACCTGTACAGATGAAAGCAGATGTGCTGTCGCAGCAACATTTAATTCATAACATGCAGAGAGGATGACGAAGAGTTTGTTCTCACATGCACATTCAGCGTGTAGAAGGGATGTATTAACACAAAACAAAAGTCAGTATACCTGAGAAAAAGCTGTTTTTTCATCAATACCAAGTTTCATTTACAATTGTACATATACATACAGTACATCTATCCTACTTCCAACATTCCACTTTCAGTCTATTCACACAACAAAAGAATTGCAATAGTATGTGCTTACATGCTGGTGGTTTCAGTCCCTCACCAGGTCAAGATAGGTCACTGGTCATTCAAATGTTCAACAACTGGGCAAAGCATATTATACGATGTGCAGGGCATATGCATGCTATGTATTATATTGCATAAACACATGCAAGTTGGCACAGATAAGTATACGGCCTTATAGGCTAATGGGCTACATGCAAAGGTGGCGGGATGAGGAATTGGTCCCCTGAACCAACAGCCTGCTCAGCAGAACCCCCAAAGTCCTCACCCTGCCCCACTTACCCTTCTCCTCAGCACTCCATCATGCTGCCTGTGCCCCGCAACCTAACCAAGCCATTTGGGGAATGAGGACAAGTACACAATGGGTTGGGGGTGGGGAGTGGGGTTGTGGAGTGGGTATATGGGTACGCACAGGCTCACTCGTACGCACACAAGCATGGGCAGAGCATGCTGGGGACACAAATAATGGTGTGCCGAGCAGAGATGATGTGTTGATATTTTTAGATAATGTACTAGTGCATATAGTGCTGAGCAGGTATAGATAGGTAGTGGAAAAAGTTCAGTTCAGTTTTAGACAATTGGCTTGTGTGATGGCCATGCTCTGTTTGTGAGAGATACAAGAGATACTACCTAGTGCAAGGTGCTGGTATAGGTCATTTCACTATCCTTTGTATATTGTCAATAAATGACAGTCTTCTCTTTCTGAAGAGAGGCTTCTACTTCAAACAGAGTCTTTGTGCCTTCTGAAGATCAGTAGAATTATTTTGATGTTACAGTTTCAGCAGTCATAAAAATGGTTGTCTTTGAAGACTCCTTGTGTGCTTGTGACTAAACATGGTTATAGAGTCTGTAGGCATAACATGGGATCTAACTCAAAAGGAGTATCACCTCACAGTAAATTCTGCATTATTAACTGAACTCTTCGGGAGTATAACAATATTGAATTCGCCTCTCGAATACAGTTAAATTAACACGGCAAAATTTACTGTGCAGAAGCTACACTGCAACATCAGCAGGTATTTGTGTCACAGATGACTTGTCGGTTGGTATTTGGCGCGCAGCATCCTGCTTGTTCGTCTGCTGTACTTTTCCATTAGCTGAAACTTGTCTGAGTCTAGGGTCCGAATCCATCTCGTATCGATACTGGTAGCCCTCCAGCATGTCTTGACAAGCGTCTCGCATCTCCGTAACCCAGTTATTGATGCCTTTCCGATTCAGGTACAGGACGAAGCAAAACACCATGCCCACGAACCCACACACCAGTCCCAGGAGCACGTAGGACGTATGTAGGCTCAGCCCGTCCACCTCGTCCATCGCCCTCTCGCCGGTGCGCTCGCAGCCCAGGGCCCTCCTGGTGAGAGTCTGCACGGCCACGTGCTGCATCTCTCCCGGCGAGGCACAGCGCAGCTTCTGCGCGTCGCCAACTCTGACTTTGGAACTGTTCAGCCAGCTCGCGAACTCCTCGGTACCGCAGGTGCACGCGTATGGGTTGCGCCCCAGCAGTAACCGTGCCTTCTCCAAACTCTCCAACTCTCTCAGCCCCTCCTCGCTGAATACTGTGAACCGGTTACCGGTCAGGTCCACCTCCTCTAGAAGCTCCACGCCGGAGAAAGTGCTGTTGTACAAGGCCACCAGGGAGTTGTTGCCCAGCCTCAGGTGCTTGAGTTTGGGCAGAGGGGCGAACATCCCCGGGGGCAGCAGGACCAGGCTATTCTCAGAGAGGTCCAGACTGCGGAGACTCCCCAGTCCACCCCAGCGGAAGGCGGTGATGAGGTCGGTGAGTGAGGTGTGATTGTAGAGGGAGTTGCAGAGGCTGAGGTGTTGCAGGGGGCTGCCCGCTACGGAGAAAGCCTCCGGGTGTATGAGGGCGAGCTGGTTGCCATTGAGGTTTAAGGAACGCAGCATGGCCAGGGCGGAGAAAGCGTGTGATGCTATCTCGGTGATCCTAAAGGAGAGGAATGAGAAGACATTCTTAATGCACCATAGAACTGTGCTATTGTTTTGACAACGAGTAATGTTGTACGTACGCAATTTAGATGAGCTAAACACATTAAGTGCGTCATTACGCACGAGCATTGATATCTTAATGTTTTCATAATAGACAAATAATTGGCTTGAAACACCAAGATAATGCATGTAGATTCCTCTGGTGCACTTACCCATTGTTGCTTAATACCAAGTCCGTGACATTATCCAACATTTTAAAAGAGTCGTGCCCAATCCTTGGAATGAAGTTCCCCGTGATGACCAGGTGTCTAGTATATCCCGGGATGTCTTCTGGCACAGATCGGAGATCAAGGGAAACACACTGCACTGCTGTGGACGTTTCGGAACACTGACACCCCGATGGACATTCAGCGGAGCATAAAAACGGTCCAAGGACCACACACAGTATTATAACACAGTTGCGCATGTTGCGACCTCGGACTATGGTCCACCAAATACATTAAATTACATCAAAATAATAACTAAAGGCAGTCTGCTTTTGCCCAGTGAAATCAGACGTCAGGTCATCCTGTGGTAAAGTTTGTCAGTAGTTTTAAAATAACGCATCTGTGTCCCCGTCCCTTCTCTTTACCTGGAGATGGTCCTCATGTCTCTCCGAACCACTGTAGTTTACCTAGCGACAGAGGTGAGCATACCGAGACTGCGCCTAGTTCTACAGCATGGGCTCACGCGCGTGTGTGTATGTATGAAGCGGCTTCAGAAATACAGCAGCACACACCTTCATAGAGTGGACAGGTGGCGCCAATCTCGAGGGGGCATAGCACTTAAAGGGCCAGGTGTTCCAGTCCATAAACTTTCAAATGCTACAAATACCGGTGGTTCTGCATTTTTAATCACACAAGTAGCATGAAAGCATTGTTCTAATGTAAAATGCCCAAACTATTTACATAGTATAGATGGTTTAAACAACATACATTGTAAGGAGAAATGTGATAACAGATAGATTTTTTTTTTAATAAAAAAAAAGAAAGAAAAAAGTAAAGACCATTATATTGTTTATTTTCATTTTTATGTACAGCATAGGTTAACATTGGAATACAATGAGGCTTCCATGCATCGATTACGTACCAAGTCAGTAAAAAAACATGAATAAACAAAATACAATCTCTCTTTTTTAAAAAGTCCCTGTAGTACTTTCCATGAACCTTCAAACGAATGAAAAGACTTGGAATGGAAACCAGTCAAAAGTTGTGGGTATACACCAAGGCGAAAAGGAGTTCCTATAAAAACTACAGCTCAGATATGAAAATATGGAGTGGCATCTGTCCAAGTGTCATAGTTTGCTGTATATGTAAGTACAATTGTCAAATTTGTACAGTATTTCTTAGCTTTGTGAAAATCCAGCAGTGGCTTATCAAATCTTGAACCAACCCACGTGGAAAAAAACAGCAACAGTGTGTGTGTGTGTGTGTGTGTCTGCATGATCTGTTGGACTTCAACAGCCATGTGGGAAATGCTCAGTAGTAGCGTTCTCCTGAAAGACATTGACTGGCACACGGTCAGCCGCCAATACATTTGTGATTCCATACATACGACCATTAACAGCTGTGATCCAGCATAGAGAGATACACATACAAAACGGAGCAGATGGAAGCATTTTGGATTCACAATCAGTGATAATTTTACGAGTCAGTAGGTTATTACAAGTAGGAGGGACTTCCGATGTTCCTGCCTTCTCTTCTGGAGCAGTTCTGAATTCCTTCACGCGTGTCAAGCGTGTGTTGGTTTTCACACGTCATATATGTGTGTGTGTGTGTTTGTCGGCTCGTGTGTCCTGCGTCTGTTGTCTCGGTTACCGGAGGTTGAATGCCAGGGCGATGGTCACCACCACGCCAACCAGCATCAGGAAGGGCAGCCAAGTCTTCAGGAACCCCACGAAGCTGAGGGACAGAGAGAGAGAGAGAGAGATAGAGAAGGTCAGGCAGCGCAAGACAGTGGAGGAAAGGGGGGAGAGAGGAAAAAAATGAGAAGGGTGAAGAGTAGGGATGCACGATGTATCGTCCAGGTGTATCGGTATCGGCTGATATTTGACATTTCTCAACACATCGGACAATGGTCCGATGGGTAAAACTGGGCCGATGTTAACACAGATGGTTTTTTTTATTTGTTAGGGTTCTAAAAGATTGGACTTGATGGTGACTTTCATTGTTTGTCTTCTAGTTTGTCTCAATTTTTTATCTAATTTTATCACAGGGAGTTAAAAAGCGTTTTTGGAAATAAGAGGACATTCAAAAATTCAGTTTGTTTGCATCATTGTCAGTGTGTATTAAATGTTATCTCTTAAAAAAAAACTAAAACATTGGTATCGGTTAATATCGGTTATCGGCCAAAACCGTTGAACAATATCAAAAATCGGATATCGGTATCGGCCAAATTTTTTCACAACGTGCATCCCTAGTGAAGAGGGTTGAAGGAGACAAGTGTGCAAACAGGGGAAAAGGGGGATAAAGGGGAAAGAGAGAGAGAGAGAGAGAGAGAGAGAGAGAGAGAGAGAGAGAGAGAGAGAGAGAGAGAGAAAGAAATAGAGAGAGAGAGAAAGAAAAAGAATGGAAAGTTAGCGTAAGAGAGAGAGAGAGAGAGAGAGAGAGAGAGAGAGAGAGAGAGAGAGAGAGAGAGAGAGAGAGAAATAGAGGGAGAGAGAAAGAAAGAAAAAGAATGGAAAGTTAGCAGGAGAGAGAGAGAGAGAGAGAGAGCAGGAACGAGGGATGGATTGATAAGATGAGTATGTAATCGAAAACAAAGGGAGAAAAAGCACAAAAAAAAAACCTGCCTACGTCACTGCAGCGTGTTCCAAAATAACATAATATTTCACAGCTAAACCGTACAGCCATTTATCAGACGATGCTGGGCGTCAAGGACAGTGTCAACATGGAGGGTACCCTGTCCTCTCCACGCACCACCCCCACCTCCACCTCCACAGTAGAGGAGAGGAGAGGAGAGGAGAGGAGGGGAGAGGAGAGGAGAGATAGAACGAGGGGGTCATCCCTTGGGCTTAGCACAAGTCACCCTCTGCGTCTGCAACAAGGGGATCCCCCTCCCCCCACCCTCACCCACACACACACACACACCAACCATGCAGTGCATGCACATACGTACGCATACACGTGTACACACAGACACACACAGACACACACAGACAGACACACACACACACCACACACACACACACACACACAGACAGACACACACACACACCACACACACACACACACGTGCCCTCCATCTACAGTACATCATCATGTCCTCTACTGCAAAACATACACACACCAGCCTAGCTGACAGGGCTCTAGCACAGTGTGTGTGTGTGTGTGTGTGTGTGTGTGTGTGTGTGTGTGGCACAGGGGGGTCCCGACGTACGGCAGTGATGGATCACCCAGCCGCATCTCAGCCAGAGGACATCCTCGCCACTCTCTGCTCCCCTATGCTGTCTCTGTCCTGTCTCTGTAGCTCTCTTACTCCCCACTCCCTGTTCTACACCCCTCTCTCCTCCTCTCCTACTCTCTTTCTACCTTCCCCACTTTCTCCTCACCTCCCCTGCTTTCTCTCTCCTCTCCTCACCTTCTCTCTCCCTCTTCTCGCCTCTCCCTCCCTACTTTCTCTCTCTTCTCCCTCCCCACTCTCTCTCTACTCTCTCTCTCCTCTCCTCCCCTACTCTCTCTCTTCTCTCCTCCCCTACTCTCTCTCTCCTCTCCTCTCCTCCCCCACTCTCTCTCTCTCCTCTCCTCCCTACTCTCTCTCTCTCCTCTCCTCCCCTACTCTTTCTCTCTATCTCCTCTACTCCCCGACTCTGTCTCTTCCCTCCTCCTCTACTCTCTCTTCTCTCCTCCCCTACTCTCTCTCTTCTCTCCTCCCCTACTCTCTCTCTCCTCTCCTCCCCCACTCTCTCTCTCTCCTCTCCCCCCTACTCTCTCTCTCCTCTCCTCCCCTACTCTCTCTCTCCTCTCCTCTCCTCTCCTCCCCCACTCTCTCTCTCTCCTCCCCCCCCTACTCCCTCTCTCCTCTCCTCCCCTACTCTCTCTCCTCTCCTCCCCTACTCTTTCTCTCTATCTCCTCTACTCCCCGACTCTGTCTCTCCCCTCCTCCTCTACTCTCTCTCTGTGCTTCCTTCCTCCTCTCTACCCTCTCTCTCCTCTCCTCTCCTCTCCTTCCCTACTCTCTCTCCTCTCCTCCCCGACTCTCTCTCTTCTCTCCTCCCCTACTCTCTCTCCTCTCCTCCCCGACTCTCTCTCTCCTCCCCCTCCCTGCCTTCTCTGTACCTTCTCCACTCTTCTCCTCCCCTACCCTCTCTCTAACCCTCCCTCTTTTCCTCTGCCTTCTCTCTACCTCTCCCACTCCACACCCTTACACTCTCTCCCTTCTTCTCCTCCCCCACCCTCTCTCTACCCATATCTTTCTCTCTACTTCCCTACCCTCTCTCTCTGTAGTAACCTGGATCACGTCCCTTCTCTATCCTCTCTCTACCGTTCCCTTCATCTCCTCTCCTCTCCTCTCCTCTCCTCTGTCCTTCCCTTGCTCTGCTCTGCTCTCCTCCCCTCCTCTCTCCTGTTCAACCGTACCCTCCTGCCAGCTGGTGGACTCAGCACAGATGCACGATGACGCCTCTCGGACGTTTGGAGAGCACACACATACGTATATGCTCACACAAGCACAAACACACACACACACACACACACACACACACACACACACACACACACACACACACACACACACACACACACACACACACACACACACACACACACACCAAATGTGTGGTGATGACGCCTCTTGAACACTCAAAGAGCACACGCATACACACAGCACAGATGTACGATGACGATGTACGAGGACAATGAAGAGAACACACCCACCTACTCTCTCTCTCAATCAGACCGCCCTCCCTCGCTCATACCCCCCCCCCTCCCCCAAACACAGACACACACCCACACCATAGATGCATGATGATGCAGGCGCGTGCACACACACAGTGTGTTAGTTCTTTTGTCCCTTCCAGTCATGTGCCAAAATGACAGAGGACAAGGACTCTTCATTGTGGATGATCCAGTGTGGGAAAGCGTAGCCTTAGAAGAACAGCTGTATGTAGTTTCCCCCCACTTCAAAATGTTTCTGAAAATCATCCTGGTGGTTCATCTATTTGTGACAAGCACTTTTAATTTTCATTGCCAGACTCCATGAGTACGAAACACACTAGTTACATTTTGAGGAGTCAATTGCTGGATCTCAAATGCCGCACTTGTGCAATTCGGGCACTATGTTTCAGTGAGTAACTAAATACGCCATACACACTGAAACATGAACACTGAAGTGCACAAGTGCACCATTTGAGATCCAGCAAATGTCTTTCTGTACTTCTCCATCACAGATAATTCTATTTTCAAAAGGTTAAAATAGAGTGAAATAATTGATTTACTTTTCCTCTTTTCTTCCAGCCGCTCTGACACTGCCAATGCAAAATGTACCTGCAGGCTAGCAGATCGTCATTGAATTGAATATTGGGTCCAATGATGACTAGGATTAATATGGCCAGAGCCAGAGAATGGCTTGAAGAAAAGCAGAAAGGTATAACTCAATTATTTAACTTGAGGGGGAGTTGGGAAGTCAGTACATTTCCAGAAATGGTAGAATGTGGCTTTAAAAGGTACACTGTTCAGGAAGTGGTCAAAAAAGGTACTGCAACTATGGTGCTCATTGAAACTGGGCTGCCTATTGCCAAATCTGATCTTTTCATGAAAGTTTACGAAGTAATGAACTAAGATTTTCTAGTATGGCCCAAGTACAGCCATTTTTGCAGCTAAAAATGTCTATTTCTGGAAATTCAAAATGGCGGACCATGAAGAAGATCCCCCTTTTCATGTATGAAAAGTGCAATTTTCCCAGTCATAATGAACACATAGAATTTGATTGTGGTGTTAAGTATTCATGAAAAAGGTAACATTAGTGAATGGGTAGCATGAATTCTGGAAATAAACAACTAAAATCTTACACACTGCACCTTTAAGTGTCTAAAAGCTTTCGTTTGTTTCCAGTGTTTCAGACCAGATTCAATAGCCACACTACTACTGAAGGGACAGAGAGCAGGCATTAAAAGAGCTAACACACTGCAGACTCCCGTCTGGAAAGCATAGATCACAGGCTATGAACCCAGAAATGATTCAACTTGTTTGATCAGGGAGATCGACCAACCGAGGCTTGTGTTTAGAAAAATGTAAACATTCCGGCTGCCGCCTGCTCAACTGAAACTCAATTACTACCTCTATCAATCACCTCTCCTCTATTAATAGGCTGCCAGCTCTTGTGTGACGGAAGGCTAAATGAAGGTGTGTGCTTTCCAAGCAGTCAGTAACTAAATATAAGTGCTGTAACCGGAGGTTGCCTACTACACAGCACAAACCCAAACAAGCAGAGGTGATACGGGGTCAGGAGTGATCAGACTTCAGCGAGGAAGTGTACCCGTTACAATGTGACTCAAACGGTAGGGCATTGCAGTATGTTGCCGGTGGCCTGGGTTCGGTTCTGGACCAAGGTCGTTTGGCAGGACTTCCCCATCTCTCTCTTCCCAGTAATTTCCTATCTTTCTCACTGCCCTTTCTGAATAACAAAGGTATAAAAGCCCCCAAAAAATCTTCAAAAAAAAAAACCTGAACTCATGCATATTAGTATACTCCATACGTATACTTGTACATGCGAAGCATAGTCCAGCTATTGCCATGCATTAATCGGACTAAGCCATCTCTCTATCCGTCTCATTTTGTACACACACACACACACACACACACACACACACACACACACACACACACACACACACACACACACACACACACACACACACACACACACACACCTGACGTGTTTGCTGTAGATGAGTGTGAGCAGACAGAGCTTGACCATGTTCCAGGAGGAGCAGTTGTCGTAGCGCATCAGGTTCAGGGCCATGGCAACATGGGAGTGGCAGTTGTCACAACACAAGTTGTGCTGAGAATACAGAACACAAGAAAATACATTTAAAATAATACAAAGTAATGAATAATTTGAGTCAATAGTTTACAGGTTGTGCTGAGAATATAGAGCACGCTAAAATACAGTTCAAGTAATATGATAATACAAAGCAATTAAGTTACACCAATATTTTACAGGTTGTACTGATGAGGTAGACATTAATCTACAGATTGTGCTGACAGTTTAGAGTACAAAAGTGATTTAGTCAGTGTCCTCCACTTGTGACAGCTGTGAGGGAAAACAGCCTTGAAATCATGTGAACTGCTATGCAAATGCCAATGGAGAGAAGCTGGTTTTAGCAGGCTTTTACCATTCTGTGCTTGTACTCTTCTGATGCATCATGTACTGCCATGTCCCAGGCATTGGGGCTTGAAGCGTACACCTTGTTGACATCTAGTTTCCAGTACCTACAGTGAAAAAACACATTCAACTAAGCCGAGCAAACCACACTGCATGTACCATACAAAACAAAACAGAAAACAGCCATGACAGGTTTGTATCATATTGTGCTGTTCTGTACTGTCCAGCGCAGTAACAAGTGACAGGACTATGTGAACGGCATGCCAAGAAAGATGACATCACATACTTGGTCGGTCTTCCAAAAGCCATGTTATCTTCCTGCAAACAGAGATAGGGAAAAATACAAGGGTTAATGGCGTTTTTTGGGCTCAGACGTCAGGTGGCACAACCACAGCTAATGCCCATGAATTCATTAGTAATTGCTAATTAATGTACTGCAATGCACATCCTACTTATAGGTCTTCCCCAAAAGTCACTCAGACTGGTGCAACCAATCAAAAATGCTCCTGCTAGAATTCTAACCCAAACAAAGAAAATGGATTATATCACTCCAGTACTTAGGTCATTACACTGGCTACCAGTGAGATACAGAATTGACCTTCTGATAGTCTAAAAGTCACTAAATGGCCAAGGTCCGATTGTAGATATAGCCTACTAGTAGTAGTATAGCAGCAGCAGTAGTATAGAGCAATATCATCCTAAAATATGTCTCCTCTATTGGTTGTGCATATAGGGTAAAATCTAGACAGGGGAAAATGGCTTTTAATCATTATGCTGCCACCAGATTCCTGTCCAAATTACAACTGAAGAGTTCAGATGCAAAAACCCCCTAACTCCATTTCTGAAGACCTGTACTTCTATATTTTTAGAGAACCCCTTTGTTGGTTTGGTTTACATTCATGTACTTGATAATACATATAAATAGTTATATTACATAAATACATTAAAAAATATGCAATTTTGATAGCTTTGTATTAAATAAAAATGAATTAAGATTATTTTCTGAAAAGGCACTTAGGGGGTTTTGCATCTGAACTCTTCAACTGCACTCTAAACTATCATCTATAGTAAGTAGCCTATACAGTATATCTTATGTCTCTTTTCTCACTATCACATTCGATGACAGTTATTTATGATAATGTGCAGATCATATTGCTGCTATATTGTTATTGCTATGAATATACTTCTTAGACAATCCACTAAACAAACAATAAATGAATCCATACAATAGTGGTATCACCCTGATGTGTGCTACTATAACGTCCTTGAGCCTTATTAAACATTTTTAGGCTACTGTAGGCCACATGTAAAAGCCAGAAGCCACACAATCAACAAGTCAACGACCATTCATGTTTCCAGTAGACTACAATGTAGCAATAATTCACAGAAGTAGCCAGACTTTACCCAAAAAAAGTATCAATGTAGGCACTTACAGATACAAAGTATGGTCCTGCAAAGTCACGAATAATTCCACTGGATGTGCATATTCCCATGTGACCGATGAAAGGCAAGAACCACCTGCACCAAGGAAACACATTGTTAGCCACAGACAACGTCAGACTTGTATCCTACTAAAAGCACTGCATTTCATATAGTACGTACAATGCACATTATGGAACAAAGGCCTACGGATGATGGGTTAGTGTTCGTGTGGCCGGTGGGTCTTCTACATCCACACGAAATGACTCGTGTCTTTTAAGCCATTGATGTGCGCAGCTATTCTGGACTTTACGGTCCCATTCACTTCCATTCATTTTTTTGGCGTTTTACATATTTCGGACCGTGCGGACGCCGCTGTACTCGTGCGAGGAAAACAACAATTGTCTCGGGTGCTAAACATGGTCATGGAACGGCTTGCTTAACCAGAATGGTGTGTGTTGTGTCATTTCGAAGATAATTAAAGAAAATCTTATTACAATGGGATTTCTCATAGGCATGGTTTTGCATGTCTCTTATCTCTTTTCATGTTGACTGAGCTATCACCGTTACAAGTTTACAAGGTGCACAGCGCACATATGTATGCATACAAAAAGGAAGAATACATTTCACAGTGTAATTCTGCAAATAATTCACTTCAAAGTTAAGTGTTATTACATAGGCACCATGGTCATCAATATGTGTGTAAGAACAAGTGAAAAAACAAATCGGTCAGTTTGTCAAAGAGGAGATGGTAGATATGCGCACCATAGTACAAAGTATGCATCACACCATGCTTCTGAATGATATGAAGGAAAAATACTGACGGCACATAGCCTACGTCTCTTTCCTCAATAATGCACATATCACTCAAGCAACATTATCTTCATTAGCTAATGTGGCCACAGGGGGGCGATATTGTAGGGCACGCTGAGACATTCGGATTCAATTTAACTCACTATTAGGCTATATAACAAAGGTTGCATTATAGGCTAGGCTACTACATATAGTCATTAATTGGCAAACAATTCATGTTGTTTCTATTGTAATGGGATTGCTACATTCAAGACGTTTCCAACGTCTTCCATCTCCTCTGTCTTTTCCATGTTTGTAGGTTAAGAATTAACAAACAAAATCTTAACATTGTACTGCATGTTTTAGATGGGCCCATGTACAAAGTACTTCAAGTCTGTCTGTAGGGCACATCAAGGGTCTGTGAGAAAAGGGTGCTTGCGCTGCTGACAATGTGTAAATGCTTCCATTACATCCTATATACCTACATATGATGGCTACAAGAATTTCTGCAATGTGTTGTGTTGTTTTGAAGAAAATTGAATAAAATCTTATTATAGTGGGATGTCATTTGCATGATTGGACAGGTTTCATATCTCTTAGCATGTTCACCGCGTCATCACCATTTCATCTTACAATGTGCAGAATGATCAGAACTTTCTGTAATTCTGAAAATAAGTAACTTTGAAGTTAACAGATCATACCACATATGTAATAAGTAGTGCAAAATGAAAATGCTTAATTTTTCAAAGCAGACACTGTGGATGTGCAGCACAATACACAATATGTGTCGCAATATGCTACTCAATGATATGCTGAAGACATACTGAAGGCACAAATATTTATTTTCCCAATAAGCCTTATAATGTAGGCCTATATCAGGAGTGAGGTTACATACACGTGAGTAAAAGTTGAATGCTGAGTGGCCTTGAACCCACAACTTATGGTATGGACAGCATGACTTCATCCACTAAGCTACCACAGTTTCATAAGAAATGTTAAGACCAGAAAGATATGTCGTCGTTGTGCATTTTAACACAATAAATCATATAAAATATATTTTCCCTGCACCATTACCTCATTGTCTGAAGTATGATGAAGAAATGATTGTAGGCCTATATGATTTTTTAGTGCTGTGATAATGTGCACAACAAGAAGTTTTCTGGTCAAACAAATTTTACTGAAACTGTGGTAGCTTAGTGGATGGAGTCATGCCTACCATTCCACAGGTTGTAGGTTCGAGGCCCATCAATGGACAATTTTCACACTCGTGTATGTTACCTCACTTCTGATAGGCCATGATTAGTCTAATTCAGTAAATAGATATTTGTGCGTACAGTATTTCTTCAGCATATAACTCATGAGCATATTTCGATGAATACTGTGTATTATGGTGCATATCTACCGTCTCCTCTTTGACAAACTGACCGATTTGTTTTTTCACTTGTTCTTACACACATATTGATGACCATGGTGCCTATGTCATAACACTTAACTTTGAAGTGAATTATTTGCAGAATTACACTGTGAAATGTATTCTTCCTTTTTGTATGCATACCTATGTGCGCTGTGCACCTTGTAAACTTGTAACGGTGATAGCTCAGTCAACATGAAAAGAGATAAGAGACATGCAAAACCATGCCTATGAGAAATCCCATTGTAATAAGATTTTCTTTAATTATCTTCGAAATGACACAACACACACCATTCTGGTTAAGCAAGCCGTTCCATGACCATGTTTAGCACCCGAGACAATTGTTGTTTTCCTCGCACGAGTACAGCGGCGTCCGCACGGTCCGAAATATGTAAAACGCCAAAAAAATGAATTGAAGTGAATGGGACCGTAAAGTCCAGAATAGCTGCGCACATCAATGGCTTAAAAGACACGAGTCACGAAATGACAGTAGTGACTAGATATCTGGTAGCCTACTGTGGGAAGAATGTGCCTAGAAGCAGCCCCCCAAGATACAAGACTTCATCCATAAGGCTATTATTCAGTGAATTCATCTTTGAAACTGGTGGGCAACTGCTAATCCATTGTTACGCATATCATTTTCTGCTCCAAGCCACTCTAATCTTGGTATAGTACTGCGCAATTACACGGAGGATATCTGCATGACTTTATGAAATGGTTTATTGATCGCCATGGTCATGGAGTCTTCGTTCATGCGACGTTTCATGCCGCGCATACATACGACGGTTCACCTACAACGATATTCTCTACTCACGTTAGGACTGGAATAGGTGTCCAAACAATACAATACGGATATCGGCTCATTTCTTTGTCTATTTTCTCGAAACCTCCGTGAAAATTCTTCATTGCGTCTACTTCTGACACATCCGCCATCACAAACTGTCAACTGATGACGTAACTGTCACCAGTGGCGTAAAGTGGGACTGGACTGCGCAAGTATAAATACAAAGAAGAGGTGGATCGGCCACAACAGAAGGATGAGCATATGGATCGCTTTATCCATCAGATAGCAAGATCAGATATTTCCTACTGACAGTGTTGGGCAAGATAGGCTACTCAACAAATGTAGACCTAATGCATTTCATTACACGTTACTCTCTTTTATACCTTACACACTACAACATTGCTATAGCCTATTTAAAATATAGCCTAAGGCATCACAGTGCTTTTGCATTACTTTACTATATTAACTTAATATGGATATGAATATACAGTGTAGCCTAAATCAAGCTCAGTCATGACAATTTCACCCCCATCCAGGAGGTGTTTCGACAGCATGGGCTAAAGTATCAGGTTCATGAATAGCTTCTTTCTGACCCATCACACTGAACACCATTAAAATCCAAGTTACAGTAAAACGTAGGCTATTGTAAGTTACTAGGCTACCGGTATTTGTAAAGTGTAGGCCTAGAGTAGAGTAGCCTATCATTTAGTAGTCCTGAGGGAAATAAGGTGTCCAGTAGCATATACATAGGCTAGGCCTACATAAAAAAAGACATTACACACAACATTGCACATAGGCTAATATTTACCATAGGCCTACATATATTCACAAAGTCAGATCTCTCTCTCCCACACCCACGCCCACACCCACTCCAACTCTCACTCACTCTCTCTCTCTCTCTCACACACACACACACACACACACACACACACACACACACACACACACACACACACACACACACACACACACACACACACACACACACACACACACACAGACACACACAGACACACAGATACACAGACACACACATACACACACACTATTGGCTGTTACAGCTTTTCCCCTGTAATGCCTTACATTACCTATACTAGTTACATGAAAAAGTAAAGCATTACAGTAATGAATTACTTTTGTGAGTGAAAGTGAAAGCCCATTGGGAAACTCCAACTCCCATTGTCATTGTGACACAGCACTCCACAGCACACAAGTGAACACTGCACACAACGAAATTGCATTTATGCCTCACCCGTGCAAGGGGGCAGCCCTCAGTGGCGCCCCATGGGGAGCAGCGCGGTGGGACGGTACCATGCTCAGGGTACCTCAGTCATGGAGGAGGATGGGGGAGGGCACTGATTGATTACTCCCCCCACCAACCTGGCGGGTCAGGAGTCGAACCGGCAACCTCTGGGATGCAAGTCTGACGCCCTAACCGCTCACCCATGACTGCCCAAGTTACTCCCAAGTTAACACTATACAGTAACCCACTAGGCTACTGAGAACAGCCAAGGTTAAGATTAAGAAGAACAATGTTGTCTACAGAGGTGGAACGTAACTAAGTATTTTTACTTCGTTACTGTACTTAAGTAGTTTTTTCTGGAATTTGTACTTACTTGAGTAAAAATAAAAATGCAGACTTTTACTTTTACTCAAGTACATTTTTTGACAATTACTTGTACTTTCTACTCCTTACATTTCTAGGAGAAGACTTTGTTACTAGTTACATTTATCCTAGGTTTTCCTGTTGTGTTTCGTGGATATTTCAGTAGCCTCAGCTGCGGGCAGGGAGGTGGGACCAAGCCCCTCTTCCAAATTGACACCCAGATAGAAAATATACTTTTAAAAACATTAACAGGACTCCATAGTCATGTTCAAATGGAACCGAAAACCGTTGCAGACAATTTTTCCTATTGTATCAAGTAGGTAGACATGGAGAAAGACAGCCAGTGCGCGTGTAGGCCTACTTGTACTTTTGTACTGAAAAGTACATTTAAAAGTTAGTACTTAGGACTTTTACTTAAGTACGTTTTTGGTAAACAACTTTTACTTTCACTTGAGTAATTTTTTCGCAGGGTACTTCTACTTTTTACTTAAGTACACAACTTCAGTAATTCTTCCACCTCTGGTTGTCTATGGGTCAAGTCTAAGTCTGAAGTCTTGAACTTATTAATACTAACTTCAATATGCAGCCTTATTTTTAAGAGGGTGGCAACTGCTCCACCAATTTGCTCCTGTCCTGTGTACAGTGAGTTCCGCCTCTCTCACTTTGCCACCTGCCTGCAGCATTTCTGCACTGTTTTGCTTCTTCTTTCCATGCCCTGCCATTCCATGCTGTTGATGTGTAGGTCACGTGTGTCTCCGTTCCTTGCTACCTCATGCCAGTACACAGACGCAAGTAAATAGAGACACAGGTGGAGGAACTGGGCAGAGAGCAGGCGCGGCACGGGGGCAAGAGGAATGGGGTATTGGTGGGGAGGCTGGCCAGGTCAAAGCAATATGAAAGCTCAAGGTAGAAGCAGGCCTGGGGAAGCAAGTGAGGCAGACTATCTGTATGAAACACATACAGACACAGGAGAAAGAGAGAGTGAGAGACACAGAGATGAAGAGAAGGGAGAGATGCAGTTCCGGCTGCACAAATTCATTTAGGCAAGGAGAGGAGAAAGAGATACACATGGACACAGGGTGCAGAATTATGATTTACGATAGGTGTTATGATAGGTGCAGAAAACGAAGGCACTTAATAATTTTGCACACCTCATATGGGGTTCCTAGACCACATTCTCTCTGATTATACAAATGTGCATTACCTGGAATGCTTAAATCCAATACATTCAGGACGGTGTTGAAAAATATGCATAGAATGGAAGGTATGGTCAGAAAACTTGTTTGCCTAATAATTCTGCACACCCTGTGTGTGGGGGTGGGGAGGAAATGGTCAATGCAGGAAATGGTCAGAAAAGGTACTGCAACTATGCTGCTCATTGAAACTGGGCTGCCTATTGCCAAATTTGATATTTACATGAAAGTTTACTAAGTAATAAACACATATTTTCTAGTAAGATCCAAGTACAGTCATTTTTGCAAAATGGCTATTTTTGCAAATTCAAAATGGCGGACCATGGAGAAGATCCCCCTTTTCATGTATGACAAGTGCAATAATGAATACTTACAATTTGATGGTGGTGGTCAGTATTCATGAAAAGGGTAACATTAGTGAATGGGCAGCATGAATTCTGGAAATAAATAACTAAAAATCTCACACAGTGTCCCTTTAAGGCTACAACCATCACAATAGTGCTGAGTGCAGCTGTGTAGAGTATGTAGGCCTCTGGGCCAGGCTGCAGCAGAGTTAAGTGCTAGCATTACTGTCATATGTGGGCCAGCAGAGTAAGCTCACCTCTCTATCGCTCATCCCCCCTTTCTCTCTCTCTCTCTCCCTCCATCCCTGGTAGAGACGGTCGGTGTTCTATTAAAACAGCTTTTACTCTCTCCCTCCTTCTCGTTCACTCGCTCCACATCACGGGTACAGGGTGACAGCCGATGCATCAGACACACAGCGGCCGCCCCAAAACAAACTATTCAGCAAAAGGGTGGCGGGTGGCTGAGGGATGAGGAGGGAGCCATATGGGCTCGGCCAGTTCATTATGCACACAGGATGAGGCAGGCAGGCAGGCAGGCAGGATGAGGCAGTTAGGCAAGGCTGTGTCGCCACAACACACCTCCTTACCCACCACAGGTGATCCATCCAGCCGAGGGAAGGAGAAACAGGGCAGGGAGAGGAGAGATGGAGGGAGGGAGGGAGGGAGGGAGGGAGAGAGGACGCAAAAAAGTGTGTGGATGTACGTAGAAAGGAAGTCGTTGTGTCGCCTCCTTACCCAGAGCTGTTTTTACCAACAGGCAGCCTTGGCAAGGCAATTACCTAGGCTAGGGCCCCACCCAACACTCAGCCTAGCCACGGCAAATGCAGGCAGGCAGGCAAGCAGGGTTGTGTGGCCACAAGACATGTCTTTAGGGGTGGTGGTGGGGGTGTTGACGGGATGGGGCAGGTCAGTTGTCCCGGGCCCAGAATTGGGGCATTGTGCGTATTGAGACGGAGGCCCTTTCCGATGACTTGGTAACAGGTTCGGTCAAAGCCATCAGCAGCCTTGCACCTCCTACCTACCACAGGTGATCCACACTGCGCCGGTTATTTATGGGTTGATCAGTTCAAGATGATGACTGGAACAGAACAGATGATTACATCATGATGATATAATCAAAGTTCTGATATAATTGTATTTTAAAATGTGAAATCTACAGCATGGGTATTTTTTTTTCTTTCAAGTGTAGTACGCAAAAAGTAGGCCTATTGCAAGCATTTGGGTGAGCTACCTCGTAATTTAACGTCACAGTGTTGAAAGGGGAAGGAGTGGCACACATTCGAAGAAGCTTTTAAGTTCTTCGAAGCTGTGCCACTCCTGCCCCTTTCGAAGAAACTTCGTTTTGCAGAGAATGTGGGAACAGTGCAATTGCGCCACACATGAGCGCAGCTTAGGGGATCGGGTGCCACTAGCCAAATTGGCTAGTAGGTCCTGTTTTTTTTTGACTAGCCAAAATTGGCTTGAAATTTCACCCGTATAGAGCCCCGAGTTACCATGAACACAGTTGACAAGCACCATATTGTATTTTACTTTATTTCAATGCAGAGACTGAGCCTTTACTATGACCATTTTGGCATCAATATAGTTACAGTATGACCTCTTTGTTACTGAAAACTCTCTAAGAGGCGTTTTACATCGTGTCCCTAGAAAAAAGTTGATTAAACTCTCTCTGGATCTGTATCAGGCCTGTTTTAAGTCAACATACTACAACAGTGAAAGCAGTTCTGTTCAACAATATATTCTTTTATTTGAATTTGTCTTGCAGCAAAATGAGTGACAAGTGTTTTTTTTATTATTTCAAAAGAAATGAAATGTCAAAACAAGATAAATCTTATCTGAAGAAAGGCAGATGAAAGCCTTATTTATTTTTGTTTTTAAGTGCTTAGTTGAGCAGATTTTTAACCCGCACCACATGACTGCTGCTTCCTACATCTACTGACTGCGCTGAGCAGGAGGGAGTGCATGTTCATTGGCTGCTTTAGGGGTCACTGGAGGCCACCTTGACCAACTGCCCACTGGCAAGGTCATGACCTTGACAGATCACCTCCACCCCAACGGCAGACCTGCACACTGAGGGACAGTGAAGATTTACTGAAACCTAGACACAAAACGTGAGACAAAAAATGAAATAAATGAATGAAGACAGAAAAGAAAGGGCAATCACCCCTGAAATCACGAGAAGCTGTTGGGTACACAGGAGGTAAAAGGGTTCGCATAGGTGCAGGAAACGGCATCATTTTCTGTGTGTATGAGTGTATGTGCAGGTGGTGCATGTGAGTACAAAACAACAACTGTCACTTCTGCATTTCATTTTCACTGAAATTCGTCAACTGCTTTTTACAAAACAAGTCATCAGATCTACTAAACACAAAAAAATTGCCCCTTCACCCTTTTTCCTTTTCATCTTGAAAGGCCCGGCGTTGTCTTTCAGATGCTATTAAACACACTTTTGCAAAGAAGAGATGATCAGTGTCACCAACTCATGAAAAGACAGCCCTCCCCAGAAGGTAACAGTCATTACAAGTCCAATCATTCATGTAAAAAGGAGACTTTTGCATACTTCTGCATTTGCACTTCTTATCAAGCCAATGAGTAGCACTCAAAAACCCAGCTAAACGTATTGACGGCAGACACAATGGCAGCAATACTGAATCCTGACCGGTAACTCAAGACCGATGCTTTCTTCCCTCTCATAACTCGAACAGCAATTCACAAATCTTTTTTCGTTTTAGTAATGCAAACCCTGGTTTTACACTTCTGGTAACACTGAAAGATAAGATAATTATTTTTCTTCCTTAAAAATAAAAAAGAAGGACAAAGGAAAAAATATTCTGCAATCTTTTACACATATTACATTTTTAATTAAGTTAAGCTCATCGTCTTCGCAACAGTCCTTCAAAGCTGTTGGCATCAACATTCCTACATGATGATAATGACGATGATGATGCCTAGACCTGGTGTACCAACTCTTATCTGCCTTCGCGGAACTGCGCACACCTCAACTCTGTCACCTCCACGCAGATAGAGCTACACAACAGAGGCACCTCAAAAAGGACCACCAAGCTCCCACAAGCACTGAGGACAGATGACTTTGGATTAGCACAAAACTACCCACAAAAGCCCCAGCGTGGATGTTAACGTAGGTGATGGGAGCTCCCTCATATTCTTCCTCCCAAAGTGCTTTGCACCTAGGTAAGGTGGGCATGCGTGCGTGCGTGCCGTAATTTTGTAGCCCCAACGTGTCCGCTCCTGCTGGTGGCATGCAATGGGAACCGAGGAGAGGTGCGATGTGGTGCAGTGTGGCGCTCCCTCTCATCTCCGTGAGGTGACCTCCTTGCTGTTGGCAACCCACATGGAGAGCCACTCTGGTCTGAGCAGTAGCATGGAGCAGCAGCACTAGCTAGGCTGACCCAACAAATATGACACCCGCATCCCCATCCCCAAATCCTCCCAACCCCCCCTGACCGTACGACCTTAAATAAACATAGACCTTAACACAACAGACTCCCCTGCCAACCTCCGATACTAGAGGCTATAGTCATCCCACTTCTGATTCTCAGCAGCTAGAGATGGAAGATCGTGGGATGCGGGAGGTGTGTGTTTGTGTTTTTCTGACGCCCCCGTGGCTGTGTGGATGAAACTAGTAAATGTAGTGACTATTGTAGTGAACCTTCCGCTTCGCTCTGCTCCTTTTAAAAACACATAAGCAAACAATATTAAATAATAATAATAATAATAGTAATAATAATAAAAAACAGTCAAACAGCATGTACACGTCTGCTGTATCATTGATGCTATTTGTTGCCCATTCCTATTTGTTTTTTTTCCCCTTCTCTTTTACACAGAGCACACACGCGTGTAAACATGAGGCAGGGAGTAGTAGCAGTGCGTGGAGGGGCCGGGTGGGGGCATCGGGACACAGGAAGCCTGAGAGCTGCAGGGAAGGTTCAAAACCAGCGCAGAGCAGAAAGTGGGCGTGTTTGTTTGGGGCCAGCTGTGTACTGTACCGTACAGCAGTGTTGGCCATTATAACCGCCCCACCTCAATTACATTACATTACTCAATCATTGAAAAAAAAAAAAAAAACTAGTTTGATAACCCACACGGAGCAGCATGGCGAACTGTTATCGGGTCAGGTTTGGGTCGAGGCGAGTCAGGTTCGGTTTCCGGTTCGAGTCAAGTCGAGTCGGGTCGGGTCGGGTCAGGACTCGTCCTGTAGTAGGCTACCCTAGAGGAGGGGGTGTCTTTTGGAGCGGATCGGGTCGGACCACGCCGAGCCCGGTTTCGTGGTTCACCACAACCACCCCCCCTCCGCCCCTAGCTGGGTCGGCACTGCACCTGTCCCTCGGAGCTGTCCTCGTCGTCGGAGGCATCGGGGCCGCGGCTGCTGAGGCCGGTGATGCGGTAGCCCATGTTGAGCAGCATCACCTCCAGCGGGTCGGCGTTCATGCGCCGCTGGTTGGCCTGCGCCGCCCCCTCCATGTCCTGCACCACGCGGCCGTTCTCACACTCTGACTGCGGACAAGACAAGAGGAAAACAAAAAGGAGCACAGTGACACAGATTCGTTAAAGGGGTATGCCACTATTTTGGGGCTTAATACAGTTAAAATCGTTGGCCGGGGTTTATAAAGGTGGTAAAGTGTCTTATTTTTCATGTTAAGCGTTGTCTTGCTTTAAGACAAGTTAAAAGAGGGAGTATGTCGCTAAGCTAGTCCATTGACTTTCACTAGCTTAGCGACATGGTCCCTCTTTTATCCCTTTAATAACACAGATTACATTAGCCTCCCCCATGCCCTGTCCCATATGCCCGTTCTCACTCACTACGACTGTGGACAATATAAGAAGAACAACCACCAGTTACCTGTACTTCATACAGCACAGTAACTAACACAGATTAGTAACACAGTACAGTAAGTAAGAAACATTAGTAAGTAGCAGATTAGTAACACTGGACACAGATAAAGTTCCCTCCATGTCCTGCAGCACGTGCCCCGTCTCACACTTCAACTGCGGGCAAAACAAGAGGGAGAACAGCAATGCAGCGTACCTCTGGCCTGGGGTTCCAGAGCCGCACCACAGGGTCGATGCCACTGGTGGCTAGGAAACAGTAGCTGGGGTGGGGCTGCAGGCAGTTGACGATGGACTCGTCTCCCTGCAAGATGCGC
The DNA here is from genome assembly GCF_034702125.1 of Engraulis encrasicolus. NCBI lineage: Eukaryota > Metazoa > Chordata > Actinopteri > Clupeiformes > Engraulidae > Engraulis > Engraulis encrasicolus. The sequence continues at coordinate 27,273,464 of NC_085861.1, read as the reverse complement.
ACCAGGTTGGTCGTCTCCTTCTCCCAGATGAAGAACGAGCCGTCATCAGAACCGCTCACGATATACTGCCCTTTACTGAGAGAGAGAGAGAGAGAGAGAGAGAGAGAGAGAGAGAGAGAGAGAGAGAGAGAGAGAGAGAGAGAGAGAGAGAGAGAGAGAGAGAGAGAGAGAGAGAGAGAGAGAGAGAGAGAGAGAGAGAGAGAGGTGCAGTTCAGCATGAAATTGTGGTGTCAAGAAAGTATCAAACTCATTACAGAGAGAAGAGATGACAACAGAAAATAACATTCATCCATTCGGCAACACACCATACAAGACTACGGTGTAATAGAGTGTCTGGAAGTCCGCCTTGAGTTGAACTTTTTTCGACTCAATCCGTCTAGGGCGTACTGCAAGAAAATGATATTCAGTGTGGAATACGCTAACTTTCATTAACATGTAGAACAAATCCGCCGCGTACTGGAAGATTCGTGTTTGGTATGATCTTACATTGGTACTAAAGGCAAGGGAACTGAAGTGGCCTCCAGTCAGTAGAAGGCAAGAGAAGGTGGTGAAGTCTCCTGAAGATGTATGAGGCCATGCAAAAAGGGACGTTTAATCTCGTTTAATTAATTGTATGCAAATGAGGTGCGAACTTCACCTGCAGTGCTACTGAATTAAATCAACGTCGACGGTCTGTTTCAATCAACTTCACTTGCCACCATCTGCGGAACGTTGCGATGCCAACACCTAACACTGACTGAACTTCACTTTACCAAACGTATATGCATTCTAAGTAACTTAGATAAACGCATACATTATGCATCTTCCGACTCAAGATTTATTTATTTTTTGAATATTTTTGGGGATTTTTCATCATTTTTCAGGCAGGACAGTGGGAGATGACAGGAAACCAGGTGGGAAAGAGAGAGACGGGAATTGAATCCCGGTGGCCCACGCAGCAGCCCAGTGCCCAGCCGCTACAGCAACGGCTGGGCCCTGCTCAAGATTTATAAAGAAACGGTACAAGATGCTTCAGGACCACGCAGCTATGTGTTTTTGGTGTGCTCTGGTTCAGTGGCAAATTGTTTGTGTGGTCATTACCTGTAGAATTTCTTCAAAATATCAGTTCCTGTGTTTTGGGAGTTTGACGTCAATTAAGAATACCAAATCACCAATTATTTTACACAATTAGCCATGTGACGTTAGACACCATCGATTCAATACATTTGAATCAGGAAAAGTAACATCTGGGGGCATAGAGATAAACGTATGCTCCACTCCCCCCCAAATCCAACTGGGCTATAGCATTGTTAGGCGGAACAGATATGGTTATCCCAGTGCTCAAACTGACCTGCCAAAGAAGTTGGCCTCCTTGATGTCAGTGGTTGTGTTGCAGTGTCCGCAGTAGCGGTGTTTATAGTCAAAGCTGCGCTCACGTAGCACGATCTCGTCCTCCAGGATCGACTCCTTCCGGCTGAAGTTGTGGAAGCTGCTTCTTGTCTTCCGCTGAAGACCGTCGCCCTTCTTGTCTTCCGCTGAATTAATACAAGGCAGAGTACATTTAAATTTTCCACAGGTTACATCTAGTTTTGTTGTGCAAAACGTCTTTCCATCCATTTTTCACTGACTTTAACAACCAGTCTTGAAAACAAGGCACATGCAATCCGATTCAACCAAGACAAACCATCCCCATGTGCGATTCCGCATTTTCAGTTTTTTGTTCAGTTGCATTGTTCTGCAGTCAGCTGTGACCAGATATGGTCAAGACACATCTACATTTACTAGTAAATACTAGTAAAGAATAATTCGGATTCCAGAATATTTTGATAATTGCTCACACCTATCTTTAAAGCTACTTGCAATCCCATTCCTAGAATTGATTAAAAAAAACACATTTGTGTCAACAGTTGAGTTTAAGATCAGGGGCTATACTATGAGAAGCAGCCATAGCACAATGGTTAATGAAGTGGGTTTAAGATCAGAGGCGTGCAGATTCAAATCCCACCCTTACCTCTTCCTACACCTCCCTCCATGGCTGAAGTGCCCTGTAGCAAGGCACCTAACCCCCCATTGCTCCAGGGACTGTAACCAATATCCTGAATATAAATACCTGTAAGTCGCTTCGGATAAAAAGCGCCAGCCAAGTGTAATGTTTTAACGTCATAAAGTCAAATTTAAAAAAGACATGCAGCCTGCACTGTTGCGTTACCATGTGACTCACATGCGTCTGTCTTGGCGAAGAGCGCGGCCTTGATGTCCTTGTCGAGGGCGTCACACGCGCTGCTGTGCGCCTGCTCCGGGAACTTCCCCTTGAAGTCGTCCAGACACTCCAGAGCCTCGGCCACGTACTTCAGCTCAAACAGGCAGCGCGCCAGCCGGAAATGTGCCTTCAGGTGGCTGGGGTTGAGGGTCAGGGCCTTCACGCAGTCCCGCAACGCGTCGTAGTGGTCGCCATCCCTAGAGAGCGAGCGAGAGAGAGAGAGAGAACGAGAGAGAGAGAGAGACACACACACACAAAGAGTTAAAGATGGTGGGTTCACAATTACACACCACACTAGTCAGAGTGTGTTAATAAAGGAGTATAATATACAGCTGATATCTTTGGTGCAGTAGTGCAGGCCGGGTCTCACCACTTCCTCTTCATGTAGGCGGCGGCGCGGTTGCCGTAGAGCATGGCGTTGCGGCCGGCTTCGTGGATGCCCAGGCTGTACAGCTGGATGGCCAGCGTCCACTGCTGACGCGCAAATGCATCGTTAGCCTGCTGCTTTATCCTCTCCAGATGAGGCGGCAACTCACAGGAACCACTGAAGGAGAAGGGGGGGAGAGAGAGAGAGAGAGAGAGAGAGAGAGAGAGAGAGAGAGAGAGAGAGAGAGAGAGAGAGAGAGCGCGCGAGAGAGAGAGAGAGCGCGAGAGAAACATGAAGATGACAGAAACAAACACAAAGCCACTGAGGAAGAACCCAGACCGGAATGAGGATTACACATCACATGCAAACATCGAAATGACTAAAAGGGTATTTGGACAGTAATGCACGTTTGGAAAGCTATAATGCCATCTGAGCCAGTCTGATGCAAAAAAGAAAATAAATAATGCAGTGAGTGTTACCTATATTTGCTATCAGAGAAGTGCAGGTGGCTTGCTGGCAGGTGGATGCCATTGGTGACTCCATTGGTAGTCTTACCATTCTGCACCTCTGTAGAGCACAGAATACAAAACACAGGAATCAGGCATAGGCACAGCCTCACATACCATAAAATATAATACAAGAGTGTGTGTGTTTTTTTTTAAGTGTGGAGAAAGGTTTATCCCCACTCACAAGTGGACAAGTTCATAGCGATCCATGTCATAAAAACAACAACAACAAAAAAACACTGATTTTCCATAAAAATCTTGACCCTTTGGTTTTGCAACAAATTGCACCCTCTATTTGCTATATGAAAATGCATCTATTTGTATGACTGACATCACTAGCCTTGTATTATCTGTGACACTGCACAAAGTTTCACTTCTTTAGGTAGTCTGAATATGCACACTATCTGGAACATCTCAATTACTACATAACAGCGATAACAGACGAGTCAAATTTTGACCATTTCCAATGTCTCAATACGGCTCGTTTCAGCCAATGACACACCAGTTCCATTAGCATGCAAGTGTATGGGTCATATGGCCCTACCAGGGCGCTAACGGTAGGGCACTCGTCTACTATGCGGCCAACCCGGATTCGATTCCGGCCCGTGTCCTTTGCCAGCCCTTTCCCGTCTCTCTCTCCCAACTCACTTCCTGTCTGTCCTCCACTATCCTGTCTGATTAGAACCAATAAAGGCTTGACAATAATTTAAAGTGTACAGAAGCTGTACACAAGCTACACTTGGCATTGGGGTTGCAGTTGCAACAGCTGTGACCATACACACCTTTATCAGATGTGGGATTAAAAGGCACACATAATGTATAAATGTCCACCATGCACTTGCACACGTGCACTGCACACACACATTTTTGTGTCATCCTACCTGATGATGTTTGGCACTTCTTGGGTAGTAGAAAAGTGTACGGCCTCTGTTTGAACATCAGGTCAAACAGGTAAACCTGCAAACGCCACATTAGAACAGAGATCAACCAAAGAACCTGATATGTGTCCACTGAAGTAGCTCCAACTACCACTCACATAAATAAACCTCATACAATCAATCCACAAATTCAAATAGCATAGGAACTCATACACAATTCAATTCTCTCAAACAATGTAGGCCCACTGTTTAAAGTGAAGAGAGCAAGAGCAAGTGAGAAAGTAATGCAGAATGAGGGAGGACGAGAGAGAGAGAGAGAGAGAAAGAGAGAGAGAGAGAGAGAAAGAGAGAGAGAGAGAGAGAGAAAGAGAGAGAGAGAGATACTGTCATTTTGGCAGGACTGTGATTGTGTGGTACCTGCTCTCCGCCCATGTTGACCAGCAGCTCTGTCCCGTCGGGGCTGAAGGTGACATAGGTGGCCACCAGCACCCTCAGGCGGTTGTTGTAGTCGGGCAGCTTCACCGGGAGGTGGCCTGTGGCCCACGGGACAATACAGAAATAACTAGGGATGCACCGATACCGATACTGGTATCGGTATCGGCTCCCGATACTGCTCATTATACACGTACTCGTACTCGTCAAACACTTGCCGATACCAGCTATGAGTACTACTATTACTCAAAACAATGCAAAATCTTGTCATGTTCTGTGGACTTGAAATCAGCATGGAAAAAAGTGCCACCTCATACATTTACTAACATTTAAATCTACATGGAAATGGACAATAAAAATATCACAGGCGGAAAAAAACAAGGCCATGCATTTATTGTCATTGTATTTTGGTGATAAAAGGTATCGGTATCGGTACTCGGTATCGGCAAGTACACACATTATGTACTCGTACTTGTATCGGTTTTCAAAAAAGTGGTATCGGTGCATCCCTAGAAATAACGGCAGGAATTACAAGCAATAAGCATGTCTTGCAAGAGCAGTGCAGTACCATGGTGTATATTCCTTGAGTTTTGGACTATGTGTTACAGAAATAAGAAGTGCTAATGGGGTAACACCATAACCCGGAGATGGACCAAGCCTCAATAAATGAAAGAAATTGAAGAAAAAAAGTCCTTCCTGTCTTCCAATCAGTTATACACAGTGTGGAGGAATTGTAGAAACTGCTGGGGTTTCCCATGAATAAATTCCCCCATTGCCTTTGACAGAGAGTGTTTTCTCCACTCCAGTGATCTTAATCCATGATTTTAGATCTTAATCCGCTTAATCGTTTTTCTACAGGACTACTACACTGAACCTTTGTCTTGAGGTGTGCATTACAGCAATAGTTTTTGGTTACAACTACAAGCATTACTCTGACCGTGTGTATGTAAGCACCAATGCAGTAGAAGTAGTTGTGCGAGTTACCTAAAGCTGCATGTAGCCCAGATACGACGTACGCGACCCAGGTAGCTGAGGCCACTGAAGAAGTTTCGCCGTGAATTCGCTTTATTCGCTCTAAACGTGACATTGACATGTTTGACATCACATAACGGCTCTGGCTTGACATTCTGATGAGATATTCGGAGATATGAACATTCCAATTGGTTTTCACCAAACGGCGTCATAGCTCAATACCATAATATTAGCTCAACTTTAATCGCTGAAATTCTCTCTGGTCGCTCAGGTCTCTTCGCTTCTGCCGAATTTGCTTTGGTCACTTTGATCGCCGACCCTCCATAGAGAAATAATGACTTACGTGGCTCAGGTAGATTAGGTTGCAACTGGTATACACATAGCTTTAGACAGAGAAGTTACTGACCTGCCACGTAATACTGTCCCGCTCCATCAGGAATGGGCTTCCGTTGCTCACAGAACGTGTGCACTCCAGCCGTGGGGTTCTGGCTCATCGTCTTCCTGTATGGGATTAGAAGACAGAGAAGAGGGAGGGGCAAAGACAAAAGCAGTCAAGAGCCGATATGCCACATACATTTACGAAAGTAGAAAACACATTATCAGTGACATGCTTACATTTTGCCCAGTCACATGAAGAAAGTCTGAACAACCGAAACGTGAGCAATATGTAAAGAATATTGTTTTGCACCATAACCATGCTAACATCCAATGTACATGTCCAAATATTCAGGTGTGCAAGAGCGCACCTAGGGTACATGAACATATGCATGGGCAGACGGAGACGGGCGGGCGTGCACGCACACACACACACACACACACACACACACGCACACACACGCACGCACACGCACACACACGCACACACACGCACACGCACACACACGCACACGCACACGCACGCACACGCACACGCACACACACGCACACACACGCGCACACACCTGTGATTGTGGATCATGCGGATGTCGTAGAGGCGCACAAAGGGTCCGTTGGCGCCCACCGCCAGGTAATTGTTGTCGCGCGGGTTCACCGCTAGGCACTTGGCTTCAATCAGCTGACCGCAGTACTCTGTCAGGTCGATCAGCACCTCTGACCGCTTACTGCTCTCCCGCAAGTCGTACTGCCTGCAGGGAGAGAGAAGAAGAAAAGCAGAAGAAGAATGGGGGGTTATGGGTCACACACTGCGATTTTCACCACTTTTTGTGAGTCGCACAACTTTTCGGGGATTGGGACGATTTTCGCTCAATCAGAGGTCAATCTTGAGTCTCGCAATCGTTTAGTGTCCCAGGGGTAGTGACAAGCGATTTCACCTCACGATCAGCTTGAGATCTGCAATCGTAGGGTCGCAAGAAAGTCAAAACTGTTAGAAATCCTGGTCGCCCCTTCTGAGTGCATCGCACGGTTGAAGCAGTGCTATGACCTGATTTGACACTAGCTACTCATGCACAAAAAGTGAAAGTGATAGTGAAAGCCCATTGGGAAACTCCAACTCCCATTGTCATTGTGACACAGCACTCCACAGCACACAAGTGAACACTGCACACTGCACACAACGAAATTGCATTTATGCCTCACCCGTGCAAGGGGGCAGCCCTCAGTGGCGCCCCATGGGGAGCAGTGCGGTGGGACGGTGCCATGCTCAGGGTACCTCAGTCATGGAGGAGGATGGGGGAGAGCACTGGTTGATTACTCCCCCCACCAACCTGGCGGGTCGGGAGTCGAACCGGCAACCTCTGGGATGCAAGTCTGACGCTCACCCATGACTGCCCACATTGCCAGGGTTGAAGCATTCACTCTTGAGCGAATCCTCACCTCCACCTCAGGTGTGCATTTCCCTTCATGTTTTTTTCATCTGCACCGGAAAACAAGTCTGTTGTGTCGTACAGTGAACGCATCCTGCTCGCATCCGATCCGACCCTCGGCTCGTATAGTGTGAGGACGTGAGTCATGAGATGTGAACTTTTTAAACCCGGCGATTCCCTTTTACCGTGTGAGCAGACGCTGAATACCCGAAGACCGGTAAAACTAACTCAGATGAGCCTTGGTGCAAGTTGATTACCTCCGGAAATAATTTTCGGAAGAGGAAATTCTAAAATGAATAAAGCTACTTTGTGTCTCTTGAAATGCCCCATATTTTCAACCCTAGAATTTCCTGATGGAGGACAGTGGACACTGTGGAGGACAGTGTAATGCACCTCCATAAAGTGTCCCGTGGGAAGACAATTCTCACGGGGACACCAGTTTGATAATTTCTTCATTCACTGTTTAATCAGTGTGAAGGACCACCAGTCCTCTGTCCACGGGTGACCGAACAGCTGTGGAAAGGAAATCTCAAGGACAGTGTGTGTGAGCGTGTGTGTGTGTACATTGTGGAGTGCCAATCTCAGGGGCTTCCTCAAGCCTGCTGGGGCCCAACATCTAGCGTTGGCTCTCCCACCCCTATAACACCGGTCTATGGCGTGGCTCATGTCTGCCCCCCAGTGGGCCTTCCAAATATAGCCCCCCACTGCCAGGGGAGCACCTCAACCCCACAATTAAGCATCCGCCAGTGACGCCAATGAAAGCTCTGTGTGTGTGTGTGTGTGTGTGTGTGTGTGTGTGTGTGTGTGTGTGTGTGTGTGTGTGTGTGTGTGTGCGCGTGTGTGCGCGTGTGTGTGTGTGCGTGCGCGTTTGTGCGCGTGCGTGTGTGAATGTCAGTGAGTCCCAAGGCGGCCAAAAGACGCCCCAGGGGAGGGGACATTAGTGATGAGGACAAGGAGGAATGGAATCGAGAAAGGACGAAGGAACGAAGGAACAAGGGTACAAGAGGGACGAGTAAGCACCAACGTGGTCGGGGAATGATTGAAGTGTAGCTGGAGGCATGCTCGCAGGATGAGCAGTCCCAGCCCGTCTCTCTGGGGGGACATGGCTTTGATGTCACGGCAAAGAGAGGTGACATACCTGAATGGTCTTGTCTGTAGCAGCGGTTGAGAATTGATGGCGTCGCAATGCACTGTACTTTGTTGAAGTGTTTAACAAAGAGGTGTGTGTGTGTGTGTGTGTGTGTGTGTGTGTGTGTGTGTGTGTATCCTCCGCAGTGCAAAAAAAAAGTACAAAGAGTGCATGAGTGCATGTGCATGCGAGTTCGACTTCTGTGTTGCAGCAAAGAGTGTGCATGTGTGTGTGCGTGTGTGTGTGTGTGTGTGTGTGTGTGTGTGTGTGTGTCCGTACCTGATGAGTCCGTCCTCTGCGGCGCTCCAGAAGGTGTTGGGCCACATGGGCGCGGTGGCGATGCGCTTGACGCGGTTGGTGTGGTCCGAGAACATGTGGGTGGTCTCCTTGGCCGTCAGATCATGCACGTGCACTTTGGTGTCGGCGGCCCCCGTCACTAGGATACGGTCACCGGAGTGGGGCAGGAACTGCGCGCGCGCACACACACACACACACACACACACACTCATTACTGTACTGTACTGTACTGTAACAGTCCTGAATTAACACCAGGGGAGAGGACAGCCCCTCTGCCTTAGGAAGCAATCATAGAATAATGTACTGGTTTTGTAAAAAGCTTGTATGGAACATACATCACGGCTGCAAAGACGCACAAATACATGCAGAGGTTATGTTCATCAGGGAAGAACACAAAAGCACATGGGTTTCAACTGTACAACAAAATGACACTGAATACAAATAACAAAAAAAGGTTTGAAATCTGTGCTAAATTTAACATGAAAATAGTAACAGCGGAATTGTGACAATGAAACAGCTGTATGGGCTTTATGAACTAGATCTCGATACAGTATATCGCATAGGTATCTTAAATATTACATACAGTAGATGGAAAGTCATTCTTATAAAGAGTCAACCTCAATTTCAGAAATGGTCGGATGAGTGCCCAGCCGTGGCTCAATCGGCTGGGTCCTCGTCTGCTACACTGGCGACCAGGGTTCGAGTCTGCCCCGGGGCCATTTGCCGACCCTTCCCCGTCTCTCTCTCCCCACTCGCTTCCTGTCAATATCTTCACTGTATATATATATATGGAGATGGTCAGACTAAAAGTTACCTTGACGGAGAAGATGTTAGCCGCATGGCCCGTGTGCATGGTGATCAGCTTCTTGTGTCTGAAGGGGTCCCAGACTATGGCATGCTGGTCATCAGAGCCAGATGCTAACAGACTGCAGCACAGAGAAGGAGGAGGATCACGTTAGCATTAGCCAGTGCTTACTCATGTTAGAGTTTGACATTTGTCATTTTATTAGACCGATAGACAATCTACAATTTGGTCATGCAAGCATTGTTAGTAATCTATTAAAAGTTGAAAATGAAAATTATTTACAGAGTAAATCGGCATCTTAGTTCTGCCAAAAAGTAATGTTATTAAAAAGCATCCATTTTCAACAAAAATTACAAACCATTATTGTTTAGGTGTGTTAGAAGAAAAAATAAACTGACTTACTCTCCTTGTTCGTTCCATTCCAGGCAGTTCACGCAACCGGAGTGGCCCTGATGACACAAGCAACACACACATACACATCACTTTTTTCCCCATCATATTAAAACCAATACAGTCCCTCCCATACGTTTTGTCGCCTATCCATGTTGTTAGAACAACAGCTAATAACCTGACTTTCAATTAATCAACTGGCTTAAGAAGTCTCTCAGATTAAACATACAACCTTTCCAAATGAAGTTTTACGTAGAAAAAAAATGTTGCGCAGAAGAAAGTTCAATCATTTTAATGGACATGTAAAGAGCAGATTATAGTGATAAACAGTCCCCACAATATATACTATAGCATAGTCGTCCAGTGAAGTTGCCCGGTGTATCATCACATTCAGTTCTGTCCATCAGTCCAAATGGTCTTACCTGCAGCTCTGCCTCCAGCCCCAGTCTCTTGATGAAGGGGTCGGTCACATGATACTGCCTCTGGAATCCCAGCGCCCTTTTATCCTGCACACCCGGGAATCATTGCACATGTCAGCTCAGCAACACTACTTTACTAGAACTAAATGCTTGCTCATAATTCAAATGATCTGTGTATATAACACTCCAGAGACAACATTTATTCACTATTCACAATCTTCTATCTTTTTGTAAAGTGTCAAAGTGCCAAGTGTAGTGCAATGCAATACTGCAAGCGTATTCTTGATTCCCAAGAGACCACAAACAGATTGTGTGTCTCAGGCAATAAGCCACACTATAATATACTGCTATGCGATGTGATGTGATGGATCTGAAATGGGTCACTACTGGTTGTTGTAGTAGCTTACCCTGATCTGCCGGTGCAGGAGGTCGCTGGTGATGTTCACAGCAGACATGGTCTCCCCGCAAATCATAGAGCTCAGGCTTGGTAGGGGACGGCTACGAGAATACCTGGGGTCCAGGGTCAGCAGTCACCTGGCATCTGGGTGGTGGTGCAGAATGTCTGAGGTTCTAGAGGGGAGCAGACAGGAAGGCCATGGAATATTAATAAAGATTGAAAGTCCCTCGAGGAACCTTCAAGGTTTGCCACTGTGGGAACCCCACTGGGAAACCCCAAATGTTTTCCACAGAACCTAGGTGCTACAGGTGACGAACTAGCTCTCTGAGGAAGCCCTAGTTTTCTCTTAACGGTTCACGCCTCACAGGGAACCCAAGGTACTTCAAGGAACTTCTGGAGTGTGTAGGAACGTGTGCAAAGGTTTTCTGATAAAACTTCTAGATCAAGTTCTAAATGCCACAGCAGTGACAGCACCTTTCACACCATTAGATCACATTCTGGTCACATTACGTCGTATTCCTGTGTCACACTCTACAGCTGCACCTGCCAGACACCTGCTACGAGAAGAGGCCTCCGGAATCTTCTTCTCTACTGACATCGACCACTAAGACCGGTGGCAATCGATTAGGTGCTCCCTAATTAACGAACAGGCAGTCAAGGATGCGAAGTTAACAACGATGCATTATTTCAGCTACTTCATGCCCATCTAGGGCACACTTAGACAAGCGTTCGGTGAGGAGAGGCTCAGTTCGCAACGCTAGAAGACGATACCATTAGGCTAGAACAAGAGGCCGAAAGGCACGACGGCACACATAGCAATTATTGTTTACTTGGGAAAGTTTACAGCTGCAGCTAGCTGGCATGACAACAACCACTGTGACTGCTACATGTAAGCCAAGCCCCAACACACTCGCTGGTCATAACAATTCCACTTTGCTGTAATTGTTATCTACCCCATTTGCGACATATAGCCTATCATTTGCATTACCATCAATCTTGGTTGCGTTTCGCGTTGATGTTACCCGATGGTTACCACTGACGAGAAGATGATTAGAGTATAAAATTGGTCTGACTGCTTGAACTTAGTTTGTACGCCTAGTACACTGACGAAGTTGATTTTATTGAGGCAGAGAATGGGAGCTCGAGGTCAAATAACATTGGCAGCGCTTGCTGTGAAGAACATTCGCGAGAGTTGTTAGCAAAGTTATCTTGCTAACTGTGCAAGTGCAAGGTGATTATTTCGCGAAAATAGTTCAGGTAGATGGTGTTATGTTAGCCACCAGGCTAGCTACCGTTGACAAGCAAGCTATAAGCTAACCTTGTTTATGTTAGCCATGGACAGAACCACGTAGCTTTCTGCTATTTTAACAAGGGCGAACACCGATCAGTCTGCATTTTAATCTGATGACGACACTGGCAAATACGACGACAGTCCATACTGCTGAACTTTTTTCATTCCCTGGCTATCTAGCTGGAGTTAGCCAGTCGATTTGCCACTTACCTGTGAATCTGGCCTAGATGGTGTCGGTGGACCGTGGCAAGCCACACATTACAAAAACCATCAACAGAGACGAAACTGCGTTGTCCACAATCTAAAGGGACAAAGTCCCACAAGCATACGAAACTGGCTGTAAACTGAAATCTGACATAGTTGGGTTTTATATACGAAAACACAGCTGACAGTCTACTGTCTCCATCATATTTACAAGAGATGATATCATATTACCATTCCTGCTTTGATCAAAATGTGAAGCCACTACAAGTCTAGCGACCCCTGCTGCTGGTGGTGGGATACTGCAACAAAGTGGAGGTCCTCTAACGCAGAGTTTCTCAACTGGTGGGTCGTGACCCAAAAGGGGGTCGCGGAGGGGTCATGGCTGGGTCGCAGAGCCATGGTGTAAAAAATAATAATAATAATAATAATTCATTGATTCGCTAAAAAAACTAAAAAACATCCAACTTTTCCTGCAACAATTTACAACTTTCATTTTGATAGGCGATTGAACTTGTGTCATCTGTCGTCATAGATAAAATCAGAATGTTTATGCGCTATAGTAGCGTGCAACCAGTCATTCGAGTATCGCTAAAAAAATTGGGTCGCGACTGAATGAGATTGGAAAATGGTGGGTCCCAAGACTGTTCCAGTTGAGAACCACTGCTCTAACGTGTGTGTGTGTGCGCGCGCGCGCGAGAGAGAGAGAGAGAGAGAGAGAGAGAGAGAGAGAGAGAGAGAGAGAGAGAGAGAGAGAGAGTTGTATGTAGAGTGAGCTATAGCCTACAATGGATGTGTGTAAAATCTTGTATGTATCGTCTTCTGTATTTATGAAGGCCTATGTACTTGGCACTTAATTTCCCCCTGGGATCAATAAATGAGACTCTCCTCTAATCTTCTTTGGAGACAACTGATACAAACATTTGAAAATATAGTGTGAGTTGTACGTTGCCATTCTTTATTGTAGGCATGGCCCACACAGTAGGCTACAGTGAGATTTAAAACCGCACTGAAGCACACAGTGCAATGTGTGAAAGTGGAAATGTTTTACTTAAAAAACATGAAACTTCTTTTTTTTTAAATATTTTTTAGGGGCTTTTATGCCTTTATTTGACAGGACAGTCGAAGATGGTGACAGGAAGCGAATGGGACAGAGAGACAGGGGAGGATCGGGATATGACTCGAACCGGGGTCCCCGGGGGTGGGCTTGCAAGCCCAAATGTGGGGGGCTTAGCGCGCTGCGCCACAGCGCCCCCCCCCTTGAAACTTCTTTGAGATTAAAAAAAAAAAAAATACACCCACTAAATTACACAGATACAACAGATGAAACTGACTTGAAGAGCAAAGGCCTACTGAGAGGTAGGCTATCAGTGAAAAAAAGTCCAGGTGAGTCCAAGAAGCAAGCAGCAAATGTGGTAAAGGCAGTGTCTTTGCAAATATCAGTTATAGCATTGTGCAAATTTGAGTTCAGTATGTTGACACACCGGAAAGCTCTGCCTCTGAGTCTTCATTTTGGCCAGGACGTGTAATGCCTGCTAGAAGGCAACAGGTTGAAGATTAAAACTGTGATGGTCCTTATTGCACTGAGACAGTGGGAGGTGTAGGCCTACTTGCACTATATATTTCAGATGTTTGTATTGCATCAGTTGTCGTTATAGGTCAATGTAAGGTGATGCGTAAGGAATTTGGAGGAAGAGGTTGTGATAGGTGTTCTAGTCCAGTAAGAATGTCTAACCTACGGGTATCCACATATCTGATGCTTTAGTTCAGGGGTCCCCAAACTTTTTTCTCTGGGGGCCACATTATCGTTCCTGACTGTGATCAGGGGTCGGGATCAATTATGTGGGCTGTATACAAACCCCAACTCCGGTGAAGTTGGGACGTTTGGTAAACAGTGAATAAAATAAAAATGCTATCATTTTCAAAACATTCAATGTATTCATTAGATGGAGAATAGTGAAAAGACAACATATTAAGTGTTAAAACCGAGAAAAAATATTGTTTTGGGGGACATATGTACTCATTTCTAATTTGATAAATCCAACACGTCTCAAAAGAGTTGGGAAGGGGACAATAAATGGCAGCAAATGTCGAGGAAGACTAAAAACAGTTGTCAACTTCCAAAGGGTCCAAAAACAACTGCCACCACTGACCATCGATGGCGATGCTGTGGAGAGAGTGAGCAGCACCAAGTTCCTTGGAGTGCACATCAGCGACGACCTCTCTTGGACCACCAACACTACATCACTGGCGAAGAAGGCCCATCAGCGTCTCTACTTCCTGCGCAAACTAAAGAAGGCAAGTGCTACACCCTCCATCATGACAACATTCTACAGAGGAACCATAGAGAGCGTCGTGTCCAACTGCATCACAGTGTGGGGAGGAAGCTGCACGGAGAAAAACAGGAAGACACTCCAGCGTGTTGTGAACACAGCGAAGAAGATCATTGGAGTACCACTCCCCTCCCTGCAGGACATTTACACCACACGCCTCACCCGGAAAGCACTGATGATCATCAAAGACACAAGCCACCCTGCACACAAACTGTTCAGCCTCCTGCCCTCTGGAAAGAGATACAGGCGCCTCCGTTCCCGTACCACCAGGCTGGCGAGCAGCACAATGCACCAAGCGATCAAGATGCTGAACACTCAACCCACTCTCCCTCCACTGTCAGCCTCTAGCCAGCAAGGCCACTGACAACCCCCCCCCCCATCCCCCACCACCATATCTGCGACTGAACATTCCACCTGCACTACTATACTTGTGACTGAACTTTCAACCTGCACTAACTCAAAACATGCGCACACACACACACACACACACACACACACACACACACACACACACACACACACACACACACACACACACACACACACACACACTGCACTTTCTGCACTAAACCCAAACATACACACACTGACACACACTGACACACACACACACACACACACACACACACACACAGACACACGAACACACACACAGACGCACACCGCACCTTCTACCTGCACTAAACACATACACACACACACACACACACACACACACACACACACACACACACACACACACACACACACACACACACACACACACACACACACTGCTGCCGGTGTACTTGACAGACCTTTTTAATATTTATTTTTCTTCAAAATGCTACTATTACCATGTCAGAACGCTATAAAGGACTTTTTTAGGAAAAGCACAAAAGCACAACAATACCTCTTAATGTATGTCCTCTACAAGTCTTCTGTTGTCCAGTCTTGCACTTTAAATGTCTGTAGGAGCACTGTCTATGTCCATACTGTCTTAAGTCCATGTATAAGTACTGTCTATGTCTATACTGTCTATGTCCTTACCTAGATTAGTCTATGTCTGTATGGGAAAGCAAGAAATGTAATTTCAAATTCTTTGTATGACCAGTGCATGTAAAGAAATTGACAATAAAACCTACTTGACTTGACTTGAAAAACAAAACAAAAGACAACTTAACAGTTAAATACATTAACCGATGAGTAGGGCTGGGCGATATGGAAAAAAAAAACAATATCACGATATGGATTACTTTATATCACGATAACGATATATATATCACGATATAGCACAATTACATACGTTTTCAGTTATTCTCTTTATTTGCTCTTTATTTTTTCATGTCGCAAAACAACATTTCTTTAAAATGGATCTTTTTATTCTTATTTTTCCAGTTACATTAACTTATGGTGTTTATTGTGTCAACATGAAATGTAATTAAATGATATTCAATTGTATAAATTTGATAAAAATTACTATCACGATATAAACGATATAGGAGAAAGGTCACGATATACACTTTTATATCACAATAACGATATATATCATCATATTGCCCAGCCCTACCGATGAGATGATTTTATATTAAAAACAGTGTTAATTCCTATCTTGGACATGATTTCACCAGCTTAAATGGTGGGTGTATTCCTTGTCATGTTTTGCCATGTTTTCCCTTCTGTAGTGCTTACAGTGTGACAGGTCTTGACCAAAAGCCCACCATTTTATCACCTGCTGGTCCTTATGATGGAGCCAAACTGTTAAAACATAGTAGAGAATGCAATTTGACCTTATTATGTGGCAGTAATCGAAGATCTCCCTTCAAAATATAATGCATGAGTGGCTTTTCATGCTATTTAAAATTCATTTATACCATTCAGCACTGTATTTAACTCTACAGATGAGTGAGAACATCTTAACCAATGCACTACTGCACCCGCATGCCATCATGGAGGCTGACTTTTGAAGTTAGCACTAACACAAGTTGGATGGTCCATTTTCACTGTAGCACAGGATGTGCAATGCTCTAGTATTGTCAAAAAGAATGGACTTCTACAACTTCTGCTGACTTCTGTAAGCAAAGGACAGTTTCCCATGTCTTCTGGGTCTATTTCAAGTGAGCTCAGGTGCTTAGGAGAATGTTACACCCCTGTATCATTTGCACGCATTAAGCATTCTTAATATGGTCAATTTTCAATAGCTCTAGCACTCCAGGAATTAGAGTGAGACTACAGCCAATATATATTTCATGATGTTATGAACCTATACAATGATTTTAGTAACAAAAATATGTCTTATATACACTCAATCGTGGTAAATCAAAGGGAATTCAAAAATGTATGTAATAACTATGGTAATTATTCCCTTTGCATCTTCAATTCTGAGTGACTCAGCCTCTCTGTGATGATCTTATACCTGGACACCTATATTGTCCGTCAGTACAATTCATTTTGAAATGTTCTTCTTTGTTGTTTTATCTTATTTGGATGTTTACTAAATTTCACTGATCCCCGTCCCAACTTATTTGAGACGTGTTGGATTTATCAAATTAAAAATGAGTACATATGTCCCCCAAAAGAATATTTTTTCTCGGTTTTAACACTTACTATGTTGTCTTTTCACTATTCTCCATCTAATGAATAGATTGAATGTTTTGAAAATGATAGCATTTTGATTTTATTCACTGTTTACCAAACGTCCCAACTTCACCGGAGTTGGGGTTTGTACTTGGCCACTGCCTGTTATAGCCATAATTTCTAGCATGGCAATCGCCATTACACGCTGAAGACGGGCTCTGCCCGAAACGTCCGTAGTCGAATAAACAGAGAAAAATCTGAAGAGTGCTGTCCTTCGCTTCCTTCATTCATAATTTCTAGCACAAAATAGCTCATCATTACACATAATTTGCAAAAGAAGTGAGTGAGTACATCACATGTTTTTCAATTTGAAATACCACAGGTATTCCTTTTAATTTACAAAAAACATGTGAAAATAGCAAGGAAAGGTTAGAAACATATGGTGATTGACAGTTTAGGAGTGATACAATAGAAATGGTAGGCCTGTTTATATTACAGTGAGATGAGAAATCAAGACAAGAAACTTCTGGTGATTCACACTAAGTTAGTGAAAATTAAACTGTAGGAAGGCCTGTTGATTAATATATTTCATCTTTTTTTCTGTGAGGATTGCTTCTTTGGGCCAGTTCAAATGGTGAGATGCAGAGAGGTGGAGGGCCGGTCAAAGGGGCCTGGCGGGCCGCATCCGCCCCCGGGCCTTAGTTTGGGGACCCCTGCTTTAGTTGGACTGTTTTAATTTAGGCCTACATACCTGTCTATATTTGTGTGTGGGGGGGGAGATTTTGTGCTGAGGCGGTAAATGTTGAGATGGGATAAATGCAGGCAGCCGTGACCTAGTGATAGGGAGTTGGTCTTTCAATCTGGGGGTTGTAGGTTCAAATCCCACCTGACCTCTCCCTACACATCCATGGCTGAAGTGCCCTTGAGCAAAGCACCTGACCCCACAGTCCAGGAAGACTAACTAATAGCCATGAACAATAATCATGGTGGGTGGTTTTTGGATTTAAAAAAGCTGTGTAATGCAAAAGTCTATAAATAATGTTGGCCTAATGTTGCTTTTTAAAAAAAGTGCTGGTGTGGTTGGCATTGTGTGTCCGGTCAGACATACTGGAAAACACTGAGGTATGGGAGATAGTTCTGAAACCGAAATAGAGCAACTCAGGGGGGGAAAACAAACAGTGAACATATTGGTGTTTGTCCCACATGTTATGCCTCTTCTTCTGAGAGAAATTTTCAAATGTAGACCTATAATTTCTCACAAAAGGAGAGATGATGTTTTACTGCTATTTTAGCCGTCATTGTTGAGAAGAACAGCAGCCCAACAACAAGGCGGTCACTGATGCCATATGGGCACAACTTCATGCAATAAAAATAGGCCTACATAAATAAATATACAAACAGATAAGTAAATCAAATGTAAAAAAAGACATGCCGTTTCTTTCTGATGTAGAACTATACCACTACTATGGACAGTAACTTTCAGAGTGAGAGTAGGCCTACATTTTAGAGTGAAGAGCCTGAAAGTACAGTAGAAGCAAAGATTTTCTATTCTAATCTGCATTTAGAACGTCTCTGGTAGAAGTAGAAGTAGGCCTATTCATATGTTGTAATTAAGGGTAGTCTACTTCTACTTTATACAACTCTGCTTGAAAGATAATGTAGCACGTCGTAAGGGCTGTGATGACAGCACTCAACATGCATGCCTTTATTTTGGAGAAAAAAACTCGTCACTGTCAACATTGTTTAGATTCTGTCCAATAACGTTGCCGCTTGTATCACTCTCTCGACCAATTAGGATGTGTTTTGATTTTCCCTCTTGGCTACCCAGTAACCACCACATGCAACCTGCAGCCAGGTTCAGTTCGAAACCAGCTAGTATAATTTATTTACAGTAATGACTTGTTTGTGGATGGGCAATGTAAGTATTTATTTTACAGCAATGTTTATCAGTACGGCATAAACGTCCATAAAGTTAGCTTCTGTGTGAGATGTTATACTGCTTGTAGATGGTCCGAGAATTGTATAGCTAGTTTATGTAACTCACACTAGCCAACGATTTTGAGTAAATTAGCCATACACATGTTAACCTGTCCACAAGCGCATCATAACTATCATTGGTTTAAACTGCTTTATGCGACGAACACTGTTGATGCTGAGATGGTTTGCTGTCACCTGTCGATAAAGCGTTTGTCTTAAGGGCTCTGCATACTTCACGTGCGCACTTTGTCGCGAGTGGCGCGAGAACCATTAATGACGTCATCACTTGCGACAGACTATTCATACTTCAAAAGCGCCTTGCTCGCATTGTCGGAAGTGCCCTCTGCTGTTCATGAGAGAAACGGCAGTATTTTTCGCAACTCGCAGCGTGAGTTCTACTGATGTATAAAATAGAAAGCCAAACACGGCTGCTGTAGGGCTACTGAACGTCTGACTTGTGACTTACCACATTGAAACATATATTTTTTGTTGTAGCCTACATTGCCAGATAATTCCAAGACCATGTGAGAGCATTGTTCTGGCGGCAGAATTTATAAATAGATCGCCGAACACAACGTGCTTCTGAACAAAGTAAACAATTGTTTCACTGAACAACATTTAAGAGAGAAGATAAAATAACTCTCTGACATTTTATTATCCTCAAAATGATGCAGGATCCATTCTGTAGTAGCCTACAGTAGTTGTAGCCTCTCTTCGCAACTCCTGCTTTGTCTGCCTATCTGCGTGGTCGCTGGTGGCGCACGACAAGTTAGAAAAATCCTCGTGTGCACGACGTGGCGACACGCGCCGAATTTTGAGCTTACGACGGGGGGCGTGTCGAAATTTTAGGTCACGTGACGGCGCGCGCGCCATCGTCGTGAGTGAAGTATGAAGGAGACTAGCACCACTCACGACTAGTATGAATCCCCCTTTAGATGTCTGTAAGTCGCTGTCGTGGCGGCTAATGTTGTGGTAGCTACTGTTTGGCTTTTGGTTTGTTGATTCATGCAGCTGCGGCGATGTTGCATTGGTGGTTCTGTAGTCTTCTTTCAGACAGTTCACTTCACAACTCTTCTCTTTGCAGCTCGAGCCCTACATGGACGAGAAATTCATATCTCGTGCCTTTGCCACAATGGGAGAACTGGCTGTGAACGTTCGGATAATCCGAAATAAAACGAACTGGTAAGAACAGACAGGGCGTTATAGCCTACTCGACTCTGAATACCTGAGATGGGAAGCTACGGTATTTCAAAAAGCAGGTTTAATTGCTTGCCTTAAGGGCTCTGCATACTCCACCCTCTATGCTTCACGTGCGCACTTTGTCGCGAGTGGCGCGAGAACCATTAATGACGTCATCACTTGCGACAGACTATTCATACTTCAAAAGCGCCTTGCTCGCATTGTCGGAAGTGCCCTCTGCTGTTCATGAGAGAAACGGCAGTATTTTTCGCAACTCGCAGCGTGAGTTCTACTGATGTATAAAATAGAAAGCCAAACACGGCTGCTGTAGGGCTACTGAACGTCTGACTTGTGACTTACCACATTGAAACATATATTTTTTGTTGTAGCCTACATTGCCAGATAATTCCAAGACCATGTGAGAGCATTGTTCTGGCGGCAGAATTTATAAATAGATCGCCGTGCTTCTGAACAAAGTAAACAATTGTTTCACTGAACAACATTTAAGAGAGAAGATAAAATAACTCTCTGACATTTTATTATCCTCAAAATGATGCAGGATCCATTCTGTAGTAGCCTACAGTAGTTGTAGCCTCTCTTCGCAACTCCTGCTTTGTCTGCCTATCTGCGTGGTCGCTGGTGGCGCACGACAAGTTAGAAAAATCCTCGTGTGCACGACGTGGCGACACGCGCCGAATTTTGAGCTTACGACGGGGGGCGTGTCGAAATTTTAGGTCACGTGACGGCGCGCGCCATCGTCGTGAGTGAAGTATGAAGGAGACTAGCACCACTCACGACTAGTATGAATCCCCCTTTAGTCTGTTTAACTCTGAGTAAGAGGTAACTGTAGCAATAGAAGAGGCCTATGGCTTTGTTATGATTGAGGGCTAGGTTATGCTTCTATTATTCTAGGCTTCTGTTAACAAGTTTACAAAATATCTATTACACAACACCCTCCGCTTTAATTTAGCTGGGTTATGGCCTACTAACTTCCACCTTTTTGTAATGTGTCCCATCCCATGTATACAGTAAAATGTATGCAAACCTAATACACTTAAAGGACAACTCAGTTTTCTGTTTGAGTAAGTGTAATTTCAACTTGGTCCCTGCAAAATTATACATTAACTGATAATTGTTGGTGGTGATTCTTGTGCAGGGGTGCAGCAGGCTACTGTTTTGTGGAGTTCCCAGATGAAGCCACAGCTGAAAGGTGCCTACGGAAGATCAACGGGAGGTTGATCCCTGGTGCCACCCCGGTTAGTATTACATTACATTACATTGCATTTGGCAGACGCTTTATAACCAAAGCTACTTATTATTGAGGACATAATCATAGCCAACATCACTAGCAGATACAAAATGCACTGGAAGTATATAGAACAAGTGCAAATGCAAAGAAGGGTGAGTTGGTTTTTTTTTTTTTTTAAGTGAAGTAGAGTACGCACACACACATACACGTCATGTCAAGAGTCTGGCCTGGGACTAGGGCAGCTCAGCAGTGTAATAGATAGTCACGAAAGAGTGAGTCTTTACTTGCAGCTTGAAAGCCGAAAGAGATGTGCTTAGTTTTGCTGCCTCTAGGAGACCGTTCCACCACAGGGGAACAACAACAGAGAGCAGTCTTGACTGGGAGTACCTAGAGCGAGCAGGTGGCAGAGCCAGACGGCTTGTGCTGGAGGAGCACAGTTCTCTTCCAGCAACATAAGGCCAGGCAACTCAGTGCACACTTTTTTTTTTTTAAACACAACAAAAACACACACACTTTACACGTGTGTTTGTACCTAGCAACATGATTCGACAGCCTATTCTATCTTTGTCAGTAGCTGTGCTGCTGAGGTTTTTTTTCTTTTCCTTTTTTTTCTAAGTTGCAATTGGTCGTCTTGCCTGTAATGTATTTTTGTGTTTGATTGTTTTTCTCTCGAAATGGATGTTGCTATACAAATGTGAGGATGTACTTTACATTTCAAAGTATACATTTGCTATAAGAATGCAAGATGTCTGGAAACAAAGGAAAATGCACTCCGTACTTCTGGTGTTGACACTGGTGCAACCAGACTAGGACAGGGCATACAGTTAAAAAAGAGGTAGCTGGTGCAGCATGGATGTGTTCTTTTTACTTTACTTTTTTTTTTTTTAACTTTATAGGTGAAACAGCTCTCTTTTTTTAATGTAATGTACATTTCTCAAAAGCCAGACTTAAACTACACAACTGTTGGCCCGATTCTCGGCTGCAAACCCTGAAAGCTGACCACAAATCGTAGATATTAAACGCTGATATTTATGACTCAAAATAGAGTCTGGTATTGTTTTGGTATTTGTGATAGGAGATCAACTTGACAGTTGCAATTATCTTTATGTGTGCAGTGCAACCCGACGTCAAAATCTGATCGTTTTTTTAAGTCATGTAGTTTAAGCTCAGCTTAAGAACCATTTATGTTCTCTCCACAGCCAAGGAAGTTCAAGCTGAATTACGCTACCTATGGAAGCAGAGGAGAGACAAGGTACTTAACTGTATTTGCATTGACACACATCCTATCACACATCTTCCCACTTCAGAAGCACCAATGAGATGTATTTTCTTACTGTGATTTATTACACCGGGCACAGTTTCACTCTGAAACAGAAGGTGTCTCTCGATCTCTCTGTCTCTCATTCTACCTATTAATTTTTCTGCATCTCGTTCTGTCTTTCGCTCTTGTCTATTGTTCATACGATGCACTGCACCACTTATGCTCTTTGGGGTCTCTCAAACAATGCAGCGGCCAACTGAAAGTCACAAGATAAGTGTCCATCTCTCTCACCCGTCAGACATGTAGCAGCAGGGCTTGGGTGAGGGACTCTGCCATGAGAGTCAGTCTGTCAACTGTCGGTTGTTGTGTAAGGGTACGTCTTCATCTCCGAACATGAGAAACTTTTGGCTTTCAGGAGCTGCTTTAACGCAACATATTGATGGGGGTTTGTGTGTATCTGTGTATGTGTATGTGTGTGTGTGTGTGTGTGTTTGCTTTTCTATAGCAGCAGAGGCAGAGGTGGCTACACAGACAACAGCTACAGCCAACCTTACTCCTACAATGACAACCAGTACTACCCGCCTGCGCCGCCCTACCCCCAGCAGTACCCAGACTACTACTCAAGCTGGGGCTACAACCAGAGCACAGGAGGCTACAATGGATACGACTACAGCCAGTTTAACTACACTGAGCCGGTACGGTACATTACATCCAGATTATCTTTAACATAACTGGAGAGAGTCACAAAGTCTCACCCTCCATATAAGGTAATGACCAGAGCTGGGCTTGTACAGAGCCATGGAAATCAGAGTTGTGACAACCCGGGTACCCAAAAGTAGATTTGCCACTTGCTTCAATGTAGATTGAATCAGTACCCGGAAGCGGCTTTCTTTCCATAGACTTAAGGGGGATTCATACTTGGCTTGACTGGCGCTAGCCTCCTTCATACTTCACTCGCGACCTCACTCGTGACCCAAAATGACGTCACACGCCGTGGCGCGAGCTGCCGTGGCGCGAGCTGCCGTGGCGCGACGTTGTGCACCCCACATTTTTTGTAACTTGTCGTGCGCCACCAGCGACCATGCAGGTAGGCAGACAAAGCAGGAGTTACGAAGAGAGGCTACAACTACTGTAGGCTACTACAGAATGGATCCGGCATCATTTTGAGGATAATAAAATGTCCTAGAGAGTTATTTTATCTTCTCTCTTAAATGTTGTTCAGTGAAACAATTGTTTACTTTGTTCAGAAGCACGTTGTGTTCGGCGATCTATTTATAAATTCTGCCGCCAGAACAATGCTCTCACATGGTCTTGGAATGATCTGGCAATGTAGTCTACAACAAAAAATATATGTTTCAATGTGGTAAGTCACAAGTCAGACGTTCAGTAGCCCTACAGCAGCCGTGTTTGGCTTTCTATTTTATACATCCGTAGAACTCACACTGCGAGTTGCGAAAGATACTGCCGTTTCTCTCATGAACAGCAGAGGGCACTTCCGACAATGCAAGCAAGGGCGCTTTTGAAGTATGAATAGTCTGGCGCAAGTGATGACGTCATTAATGGTTCTCGCGCCAAACGCGCCAAAGTGCGCACGTGAAGTATGCAGAGCCCTTAACACAGAACCACTACATACATTAACAAGCCAAAACTGACTACATTTGTGAGTAGTAACCAACAAGTATATGCTCTAGCAATTGGTTTATTTGTGATTAATTCGTTAAAATCAGTTGACATTACGTAATTCTGCGAGATAAGACCCATTTTAGGGTATGGCCTATACTTCACCATACTGTGGAATCCACTTCCTGGCACTAACAGAGCAGAAAGTGAGCTCCATGTGCAGCCCTGAGCCGTAGAAAAAGTGGAACTGAGGGGTTGTTGTGCCGAAAAGCGAGTCCCTGCCAGAACACGAGTGCCCTCATTGAAACCAATGGAAACCAATGACCGATTTTTCAGATACGTTTTACCCATTTTTGCAGACAAATCCGACACAATTTAAGATGGAAAGCCTATCAATAAAGCATCTGCATTCCTTCTGGAAGTACCACAAAGAGCTGGTTACAATTTCAGTATTATTTCCATAAAATAATCGAAGAATTGTCATAACAAATGTTACGGTTTCATTCAAATAGCTGATATTAAGTGGAGGACGAGTAATGTTTCATAATTAGTTCATTAGTTATGTAGTTCATTCTGCAAAAATTTGTATAATTTTCTCTCAAAAAATGTCATTGGTTTCAATGAGGGCACTCGTGTTCTGGCAGGGACTCGCTTTTCGGCACGACAGGGTCAATGGGTTACCTTGACTCCCTTATTAGATGGCTCTGGGCTTGTAAATAGACGCCTTGTTGAACACGGGTGGCTCTGAACCGATGTCAGCTGTGATTTAAATAGAGACGTATCTCCCAGTCCAGAATCAGATACTGGTGATCATGTACCTGCTGCTTGCCACATACTGTTTAACAAAAAGTTGTGGTGCCTCGTGAACGAGCATCCAAACGCCCTAAAATGCTACATCATTGGTTACCCAATAACATGAGCACGCATGAAAGCTCCATGATGTGCCATATTTGTAATGGCTGATGGATGGTAACTGACTGAAGCTAGTCTGTGGTTCCTTGACCCCCTCGACTTCCCCCTGGTGAGATGTGGGGTTCGATGCCCTGCTCAAAGGGTTGGCACTGAATGAAGGGTGTAGGTAGGGCAGTCCCACCAAGATTGTCCCCACTACCTCTTCTGACCCCAAACGTGTAGGAAGTCTATTCAGAAAGGAACAGTTTCAGAACCGTGTTAATAATCACCTTCCCTCTGTCACCACAGCCACCACAGTTGCCTGAAAAGGTTGAAAAAGTCGACAAAGAAAAAGTGGAGAAAGAGGACAACAAGAAAACGGAAGAGAACAACAACAGCAACCACCAGGAAGAGGAATCAATCAGTAAACGTGAGTTTAAAAAAATCTGATGTTTGTCCATTTTGTCCAGTTCTCAGTGTGGTTGCGTTCTTATGTTGCTTTTACACGTTTTGGATTAATGGTGAATACTAGTTCCTGTTTGCAACAGTTCATGAGTGCATACGCATGACGTAATCATGTGAATTAGGAAACAATTCTAATGGGACTTCCCCAGTCAAGAGTAACCTGAACTTTTGTTCCGATTAACACCACAGAAAAGTAATCCTTGTTTAGTACAAAATGTTAATGCTTTATGTGTTTACACCTTACAAAAGGGTTGGAGCAGATGTATACACTTTAAAGTTCAGGAAAATATGTTATCCACTTACATGTACCACTTACGTGTGTTTTGAAATGTTCATGTCCATGTGGGCATTATGTGTATTTATGCAAGCTACTTAACACCTTCATTTCCTTCCCGGGATCAATAAAGTTACTCTACTCTATGTGCTGTTTTTGTAGACATTTAAAAATCCTAATTTCTCACTCGTCTTCCACTTGATGTAATCAACAAATTACTAGTATTAGTATTCCCTCCTCCTATATTATCACTGCACTACAGCTCCTAGATTTTACTCAAAGAAAAGGCATTGATGTTCACAATGGGCAGCCACAGCATTATGGTTAGGGAAGTGGTCTTAAGATCAGAGAGTTGCAGGTTCGAATCCCATCCTTACCTCCTTACACTACATTAGGTCTTATTACCCAAATGAGGAGCCTTGTCTTTCTGATGGCTTATGAGAGCACCAGTGGTAGTAAATCAGAGGCGTCAATCCCAGGTTTGGAAAATAAAGATCCTGCCACAAATTTGACCCAACAACCTTTGAATCAGATCATCGTGATGAGCAGGACATCTAGACCAGTTATTCAGTGCCATCGCCTGTGTTGAAAGGAAGCTGTGGCTTTTTACTCCTCAACAGGGTTTTGGCACCTCTGATGTTTACAAAGCTCCAAATCACGTCAAACTGTTGATTATGAATGCTGTATTATTGTGAAATGGCTCCCCCTGCTGACCATTGTGTGTTTTTCGCATTGTGTGTTTTTCGCTCCACAGACGCCAGAGAGAAGTTTGACGTGGCTGCAGCCAACAGGCGATACATGGTGGACAGCGAGGAGCTGTATGACGCCCTCATAGAATGCCACTGGCCCACACAGAACACACTGGCGGACATTAGCAGTATGGCCTAGGTCTAATTGAAGCCCTCTCAGCCAGCCCCTTAACATTATGGACTGAAACTCCCGACACAAACTCTAGCCTTGCCTCATCCGGGCTCACTGGAACTAAAACCTTGTTGGTTGAAGTGGAGTGGAGTGGAAAGAAGATGCGCGCACACCATAATAGGTCATGTCATACCTATGTGTTTTCCTCACCTGTCACAGGAAGTGGCCAGTGGTGTGTGTGTGTGTGTGCGCGCACGCGTGTGTGTGAGAGAGAAAAATAAATGTCTTGGGACACAGTCCTCAGGAATAGAAGAAACAAGCGAAATAAACTGAACGTGAACAAGACTCCACATGTTATTTTCATGATGGGATATTGTTCATTGGCTGTTTTGTTTAAAACCATTCAGCAAGACCCTTTTTTAAGAGTGTTTCTCCTTATGCCCTGTAAATTGCTTTTATGATGTCGGTGCTAGAGTAACGGTGACTTGTCCATCTTGCTCTTGGCACTCCGTGTGGATATGTCGCGGTGGACATTTTTGATGGTGCAGAGATGGGATATTTGCACATGCTGTGACTCACTGTGTTAATGCCTGTACATGAACAAAGCCTACATGGGGCTTCAAATCCGGCCTGTGTCATTTTATATCTGTACTCCAACTCTCTGTACCCCTCATTGCCTTCCATAACCTTCACTGTCCTGACACCTCACCATCCGCCTCCTTTAAAGGGTAGTAGAGGGCAGAAAAAGATACAAGAGACATGTCAGTTTTTCTTCCACACTGACAGTCAAGTAGTTGTTGCAGCCACAGATCTAGAGGTCTTCTATTCAGATCTGTGGTTGCAACTGTATGAGCGTTGTTATGAGCAGTCAATCGGCCCTCCACATGGAAATTCCAAATGGAGCAATCTCCACAAATCAGCTTTGAGAGAGTTGACAGGCCATGGACATCTTATGAAGATTTATTTTCATTTTTCATTTTTTGGTATTGTAGAATTGCTTTTGAATTGACTGGGAATAAATATTCGAAAAGCGACTGGTTTGTAAGAGTTGTTGATTGTTTTTTGTTTGTACTTGTAATTGTTGTAGTAAAAACACCACACAAGATGTTTCAGTTGAACATACTGGACAATATTGGTGGTATTCCCGTCAGGTAGCTGTGTTCTGGTGATTTTTTTTTTCATCATTGCCTTTGCCAGTTTTAGCTATGAAACACCATGGGCTGTAAACGTTCAGAGCCAAAGACCAAACTCTAGTAGGCCTACTCATGTGAATTACAAATCCAATGTGGGGGAATTTCACATAAATCGCAAAAAAAATGCCAAATCTGCCAAAGTGGAGTGCAGCTTACCCAGCCTTATAGCCCCAGCCCCTCCCCTCTTCTCCCTGCCTCCGACCTCTCTACTCCCCGCCACTGCAGCATCATGTGAGGGCAGCTCAGCTCATTTGGAGCCCATTACAACGAGTCCTGTGAAAGTCATGGGACCAACAGCATGCCCCAACTCTCCAATCAGGTCACTCAGTCTGGCCAGACTACTGGTCTCAAGGGAGGTTAGAGGGCTGTATGTGCGTTATTTTTGATGTTTGAATATTACACACTGTTTTGGTTAAATAGTAAACTTATTAGATGAAAAACTAAAGGCCTATGTAAAAAAAATATGTCTATGTAACTATCAACAAGTGACCCATATTTAAATGGACTGTGAGCCTTTCCCCCTTGATTGTTTTATAGCCTAATTAATACATTTTAAAGTAGCCTTCGTGCGCATGGAGTGAAGAGCATTGGCATGGCGATGGTTTTCTAAATTTCTGTGCTGTAAATCTAACATCTGCATGCGTCCGGATTATTAATGCCACCGTGCGTGTGACGTAGAGGGTCAAGGGCTGGGTCTACACAACGTTCTTTGATAAGACAAACTAGGTGGAACAAGAGGACCGTCGTTTCCCCATCAAATATAGACCGTAAGATATTTACATTACATTTCATTAAAGTGTTTTGAGTGCGTCTTGGTTGTTGAGTATTAGTCCATTATCTCTACGGGTGGAAACACCCAGAAAGTCATCAAATCGCTGCTACAGCGGTAGACGTGGGATGCTCGGAGCGCACCACACGAAGACGCGTGTTTACGCATGTACGCATATTCTCATTACTATATAATTTAGAAGTTTATCAATGTACTCACGACCCAATACACAGCTGGTATGTCAGCTACTGTCATTAGTCCTGATAAGTAGGCTAGTATAAGAACAACCCCCATGCGTATTGGTTGAAGACATCGGACGGCGACTTGGTTTAATGTTTTCTTCCAAGACAACCACTGGGCAACATTAAGGCGTTTTTTTTCCCCCGAAAGGGATATCCTTAAGCTTACCCAATGAAGCATTTTTTGTCTTATTGTAGGATTGGACACATCTAATATCAGAAAACTGTTTATCCGGTAATTTCTTTTGTCAGTTTTATGATATGGGCGCACAGACTGTACAAGTTATTCTGGCAGCGAGGACGAGGAGGCAGGGTATGGTATAACTAGGGCAAGAAATACAGAGTAGCACTTGTATTTTAGAGCACATTAGCCTCCCATGAGTTTCATACGTTTCCATTTAGGCCTATTAATGTTATGTGTTATAATTTCTGACCAACAGGGGATTGCTTACTTTGTGCCACAGGAACCTCTGTCCCTTCTGCCTCATCCAGTCTGTGGCAATCTGAAGTGGCAATCTGAATCATGTCATACGGGCGGCCAGAGAGCTATCGCTCAAAGCCACGGGATTTCAACCACCTCATTCAAACATGCAGCTCCAATATCCAGAAAATCACCCAGAACAGTGAGTGGCATTTTCTCAAGAAAGACACATATCCTGAGCAGATCCCTCTCTCTCTCACACACACACCTTTCATCTATTTATCTTTTGAGGAGACAAAACACAACGAATTTTACTCTCTTTGCACATACAGTAGGCCTAATAAAATGAAAATAATCTTGAATTGTACAGGTAAATATACAGTAGCCTCTTATAACTTGGACATAACCTTTTAGTTCTTACATTCTACTGTCTGTTACCTACTTTATCCTGATATCTCCAAACAGCTTGTCATTTGACAGTAGACCTCACCAGTACTACCATCACACCCTGCATGTAGTACACTGTACTACAATAGACTACAATGACTTCACTGACCTTAACCCACTTTTCTAACTCTCAAGGACAGCCTCTAGTCTAACCTGAGATGGTATTTGAACGTCTGGTATCTGTTTGTCTCAATAACAGCTGGCCAGATGAAGACCATGCTGTACCAGCTGGGCACGAGACAGGACACGCCTCAGCTCCAGGAGAAACTGTGAGTGAGATTTTGCACGCAGCGTGCACACACGCGTGCATAAATGAAATAAAGCTGTACCGATGACCTTTGACCTTTGTGTGAGTCAATGAATACAGTCTGTGTTGTTGATAACACAATAACGTACTTATTTACGTCTACGCTGGTGCAGTCAACAGGTGCAGCACTACACAAACCAGCTGGCCAAAGAGACCAACCGTCACCTGAAGCTTCTGGGATCCCTTCCCCTCCCCCACTCACCCTCAGAGCAGGTGAATAGGGCTTGTTTTTGTAGTCTCCTTCTACCTTATACCTGTTGTGACCAGTTGCTTTGTATTAAATGTGTTAAGACATGGCCCCTGCGGTTAACAGAATGGCAATGACCAAGTCATAATGCATTACTAAAGGCTCTGTGTAATGTCATAGTAGTTTAGCACCATGATAGTAAAGGTTTTTCCACAACTATTACACCTTTCCTTTTCTGGTATTATGGGGCTATTCTGTTTGCTTCCTTGTTTCCTTGTGATTTCATTGTTATTTGTAACATTAACTGACCATAATAGTAATGTCCTATGTAATGATGGACTCAAATGAAAAAAGGTGGTGTTCCAGAGTCCCCAAGACGCAGATGAAAAGGCCTTGTCCTGACCTAAACAGATAGTACAATCTTCACGGACACCCTGTGCTCTCTGTCTTTTCCAACAGCGCCAGCAGAAGATCCAGAAGGAACGTCTGATGAATGACTTCTCGGCAGCCCTCAACATCTTCCAGGCTGTGCAGCGCCGCGTGGCCGAGAAGGAGCGAGAGTCCGTGGCCAGAGCACGCGCAGCAAACCGTCTACCAGTAACTATCTCCCCATCGCAGCATAGCCATTGCAGGGCTCTCAAGTCTCACTCTTTGAGAGTGTGACACACGCATCTGAGCGAGTTCACACTCTCACACGCCACACATGGTATTTCACACTCTGAAGTTTTGATAACTTGTCCAATCGGCGCTCATTAATTCATCCAACCTATCCACAGACTCGTTACAAATCGGTAACAGCGCTTCCCAGTGTCAGAACCAGGCTAAAACATTGAAATGGCTAAAATATTGAAACGGCTAAAACTAGAGATGCACCGGATCCGGATCCGGATCTGGCAGGATAATAGGGTTTTTCACAGGATCCGGATCCGGCAGGATCTTAAGCAGTGGATCCGGTATCCGGCAGTTACCTAAAAATCAGGATCTGGTGCATCTCTAGTTTTTACGTAGCCTAGGCTTTTCAGTCAGTCTTTCACAACCCCAATCACTGCATGGAGTGAAAGCCCTTTGGAAGTGGCCGTTGCAGGCAGTTTGGCCCAAAAAATCTTCAAAACTTGAGAGCCCTGCCATTGCTATCTATATATATAAATCGCCATCACTAATACGATCACCGTATCGCTGTCGCAGGAGCCCGTCTGCTGGCAGCACAGCATCACCACTGCTATACCAGTTCCCAGTGTCAGAACCAGGCTAAAACATTGAAACGGCTAAAACGGCCTGCCACGGTCATAATAGGGCCCCCACCACCAATACTAGAGGGCCCTGGGCCCAGGGGCTCCGCCCCCTGCCAGTTCCCATGGTGCACATGAGTGAACGTGTATTACATTACATTACATTTAGCAGACGCCTTTGGCCAAAGCGACTTACAAGGAGGAATTTAAACAAGAACAGGGTAAGGCACAGTGTACAGTTGCAACACTGATAGCATTGTCCTACACAGAGTAAAGAAGAAGACATAGCAAAAAATAAGAGCATTAAAAGTGGCAAAAAGTAAACAGACATCAAGGTGCAGTGTGCAGTTGCAACCCTGACAGCATTGTCCAACACAAGGTAAAATATACAACATTAAATAAATATAGCTGCAAGCAGCAATGCGGGGCCAAGCAGTAAACTTGCCAAAGTCGCCACGGCAACAGAAGGAACTGCAGCGCCCCCTTTGGCCCAAATCTCGCCAATGTTGGTGTGCATTCCTTGGAGGGGATTGTGCTCACATGAACCAAGTTTATTTTGAATCCCTTAAAGGGCTGACAAATATAAGCTCACTTCCTGTTACCTGTTAGTGGCGCTAGAGAGTTTGAGCTGGGAATCTGGATTTTTTTTGTTGGTTGGTCATGGGATTGACTAGTATGTGTGCAAAAAATAGCTAAAAGAATCTGACAAACGGTTGCTGAGATATGACCTCACTTCCTGTTTTGCCACTTTTACGACAATTTTGATTGGCTGTCACCTCCAAACGATAAAAGGTATCAAAAAAATTTTGGATACCCTAATGCCTATCAGTCTGAAGATGATGTGTACCTTTTTGCTGGTCATTCTGACAAAAATTGTGTGACAAGTAGCATTTTATTGAATTTTACAAAATTCAAAATGGCGGAATTTCCCTTCTGCGTTTACATAACGTTATATAGTGCGTTGGATTCGGCTTGGCCCAAGGATTCTAGTGATAATAATATATTTTACATTGTGCACATGGTTTAAAAGCTAAAGGCAAAAATGTAGCTAAAATTTTGACCTGTTGGTGGCGCTACATACTTTCAGCTGGGGGTCTGATTTTTTTTTCAGTAACTCATAGGATGGACATCTATGTGTGTACAAAATCCTAGCCGAAACCGACAAAGGGTTGCTGAGATATGACCTCACTTCCTGTTTTGCCACTTTTACAACAATTTTGATTGGCTGTCACGGCTAAATGATAAAAGATATCTAATATTCCTTGAGACCCCATACAAACCTCAGTACAGAGATACAATATACCGAATTTCGGGTGAATTGGTCAAAAATGGTGGGAAAAATAGCATTTTTATTGAATTTTACAAAATTCAAAATGGCGGGAAAACTACCCTGGCAGAAAATGACGTCATGGGGTGCGTTGGATTCGTCTTGGCCCAAGGATTCCAGGGATACCAGGTTTATGAAAATTGGCCCAGCGGTTCAAAAGTTACAAGCAGAAATGTACCTGCGACTTTCACCTGCTGGTGGCGCTAGAATATTGGGGCTGGGGACCTATAACTCGCTGTGGGTAATGTTGATGCTGCCTCAAATATGTGTGCCAATTTACAGCATTTTTCTATGTATGGTTCTATGGGCTTCCATAGACTTACAGTGAATTTTACAAAATTCAAAATGGCGGAATTTCCCTTCTGGGTTGACATAACTTCATATAGTGCGTTGAATTCGGCTTGGCCCAAGGATTCTAGTGATAATAATATATTTTACATCGTGCATATGGTTTAAAAGCTACAGGCAAACATGTAGCTAAATTTTTGACCTGCTGGTGGCGCTACAGAGTTTGAGCTGGGGTTCTGATTTTCTTTGTGGTAGGTCTTGGGATGGACTACTATTTGTGTACAAAATCCCAGACTAATTCGACAAACGGTTGCTGAGATATGACCTCACTTCCTGTTTCACCACTTTTACGACAATTTTGATTGGCTGTCACGGCAAAACGATAAAAGATATCTAATATTCCTGGAGACCCCATGTGTAGCTCAGTCCAGAGATACTATATACCAAGTTTCGGTCAAAAATTGCGGGAAAGATAGCATTCTTATTGAATTTTACAAAATTCAAAATGGCGGGAAAACTATCCTGGCGGAAAATGACGTCATAGAGTGTGTTGGATTCGTCTTGGTCCAAGGATTCCAAGGATACCAAGTTTATGAAAATTGGCCCAGCGGTTCAAAAGTTACAAGCAGAAATGTACCTGCAACTTTGACCTGCTGGTGGCGCTACAGCGTTGGGGCTGGGGTCCTATACATTTCTTTGGGTAATGCTGAGACTGGCCCGAATGTGTGTGCCGATTTACAGAATTTTCCTACCTACGGTTCTATGGGCTGCCATAGACTTGCTAAGGAGAGGAAAGGTGACATAATAAGAAAACCAGCTAAAACAGTAGGGGCCTTCGCCAGCTTCGCTGCTTGGCCCCTAATAAGTGGGTAACAAGGCATTTTGGATGATAAACAAGACATATAGGTGCAGTGTACAGTGCAACACTGGCAACAACGCCAACACATGGTAAAAGATGAAGCAAAAGTAAGTAAAGGTGTTAAAGACACACATAAGATATGTTACATAAGAGATGTTACTGCAAAAGCAGTGGTTAAAGAAAAGAAACTAAGGAAAGAGGCTATAAAACTAAGGCCACAAGGTGCTATCCAGGTGCAGAACAAATTAAGTCCAGTTAACGATAAGACTTCAACCTGCTTGAATTCCAGTCTTTTATTTTCAAGTGAAATGTTCCGTTTCTACGACCTTTGGATGTCAAAGCGTTTGATGTTGTACACTGCACCAGTGTCATTTTTTAGTTTGGCTGGGAAAGAGTTAGTTTGCAAGTCACTGATGAAGGCCTTTGTTGTGTACTTTTGGACAGGCGGACGAGGAACTTCGGAGGCCAGATCAACGACTTGTGGCATTTGGAAAGTAGGTTAACTCCTGATGTTTCCCATCTTGTATACTGCCAATTTGTTACACTTAATTTATTTACAGCATATCTGCAGACTACACAAGGAGTATGCCTCATAAACTGTCTTTACCACAAGCAACATAATGAAGTTAAAGTAGCAATGGTTTATGTGTGTGCCTTTCTTTTGCCCCCACTCGGTCACTCTCTCTCTCTCTCTACACCCCTGTGTGTGTGTGTGTGTGTGTGTGTGTGTGTGTGTGCGTGCGTGCGTGCGTGCGTGCGTGCGTGCGTGCGTGCGTGCGTGCGTGCGTGCGTGTGTGTCAGCAATGAGGAGAGGAGTCCGCTACAGATGCAAGTGGAGCAGCAGCTGCCCATCACAGAGGAGGAGCTGGAGACCATCAGGGAGAGAGAGACCAACATCAGGCAACTAGAGGTGAGAGAGACCAACATCAGACAACTAGAGGTGAGAGAGAGAGACTAACATCAGACAACTAGAGGTGAGAGAGACTAACATCAGACAACTAGAGGTGAGAGAGACTAATATCAGACAAGAGGAGAGAGAGAGAGAGACTAACATCAGACAACTAGAGGTGTGAGAGAGAGACTAACATCAGACAACTAGAGGTGAGAGAGAGAGACTAACATCAGACAACTAGAGGAGAGAGAGAGAGAGAGAGAGAGAGAGAGAGAGAGAGAGAGAGAGAGAGAGAGATGTGTGGTGGACAGACATACAGGTTCCTTGACTCGCATCTTCACAGACTCACAGATTCCAGTATGCCTCCTGCACCTTTTGGCGTAATACACATCCAATTCTAGGTATTCTTAACAGTTCGTATCTATTCTTATCTACCGGTTAATTCCAACAAGAACACCTCTTCAGCTGTGTTGATGTAACTACTGAAGTAGCTGGTTCAACGAGCAGAGTTTGGCACCATCTTCTATTATTCTGGACCTTAAAGGGACACTGTGTGAGATTTTTTGACCATTTCCTGCACAGTGTCCCTTTAAGCTCAGCGGTACGGTATCATGCTGTGCCTTCCATGCCAGACTGGAGCATTGACTGGAGCAGGTCGTAGGTTTGAGCGCCTAGTGGTAAAACTAGGGCGTGTGTGAGTGACCTCAGTTGCAGTGGCAGGCCTATCCATTTGAGGACATTGAGTGCGTTACAATATGCGGCCTTGCCTCCTCCACTTGTGCTTGTCTCCTCTGAACACTACATGCAACAAACCCATACTTACTGACAATGATAAACACAATCTATTGTCATTGCAGACAAAGTTGGATGATATGTATGCCAAAAAAGCAAAGGGTGCTTATATTAGATCTCGGGCTAGATGGATAGAAGAGGGGGAAAAAAATTCAGCATATTTTTGTCGACTTGAAAAAAACAGACAGCAAAGAAATGAAATAAGATCATTATTGATTGACAATAACCTATGCAAGGATCAAAGGGTGATTTCTAAAGAGATTCTAACTTTCTATAGCCAACTGTATACTTCAAAGGGCTCAGAGACTGAGACTCTCAATTTTTTTGAGGGTATTAAACAACATATTCCACAAATTACAGATGTATTCAGAGACACTTGTGATGGAGAGTTACAAATTCAAGAAATGGATGCTGTCATTGGTAAAATTAAAATTAACAAATCCCCAGGTGTTGATGGCTTAACTGCCAATTTTTACAAACACTTCTGGCCAGTCTTACGCCATTGTCTTTTCAACACATTTCTGGAAATACTTAACAGTCACACACTTTCACCATCTATGAAACAAGGAATTATAATACTTATTCCTAAACCAGGGAAAAATGCAATGGTTTTAGATAACAGAAGACCTATTACACTTCTCACTACAGACTACAAGATTTTAACTTATGTTTTTGCAAACCGTCTAAAAACAGGTATTGAACAATGTGTTAGTGAGTCTCAGTCAGGCTTCATGAAGAATAGATCTATACATAATAACATCAGGTTAGTTCTGGACATTATAGATTACAGTGACATGATAGAAGATGAAGGGTTTATTCTCTTTTTAGATTTTTTCAAAGCATTTGATTCCTTAGAACATAACTTCCTCTTTCACTCTCTTGAATGTTTTGGTTTTGGTAATGGGTTCTGTAACTTTGTCAAGACATGCTACACAGACATAAATAGTGCTGTGTCTCTTCCCAGTGGCACAACTACACGTTTTCCAATTCAAGCAGGAGTAAGACAAGGCTGCCCAATTAGCCCGTATTTATTCATCTTGGCAGTAGAAATGTTGGCTATTCATATAAAAAATTACACAGAACTAGCTGCACTCCGTGTACTTGATACAGAGCTCATAATAAGTCAGTTAGCGGACGACACAACAATTTTTTTGAAGGATAAATATCAAATCCCAGAGGCGATTAAGGCGATTGAAATATTTTCCAAAGCCTCAGGGTTACGCCTTAATATTGCCAAGTGTGAGCTCATGCCTATCAAACAGTGTGATGAATTGGTCATTAATAGTATTCCAGTTAAAAAGGAATTGAAATATTTGGGCATTCACATAACCAATGACAAAAAGAGAAGAGTCAAGCTGAACATAACAGATACCGTTCAGAAGGGGAAAACTAGGCTGGATATATGGCAGCAAAGAGACTTGTCTGTTTTTGGCAGGGTGTACCTAACAAAAATGGAATTTTTATCTAGATGCATCTATCCCTCACATTCCTTGGCCATCCCAAAAGATGAAATCAAAGCGGTTAATCAGGCTACTTTCAGCTTTGTATGGCGAAATAAAACACACTATTTACAAAAAGCATACATTGTAAAAGACTTCAAGGAGGGGGGGTTAAAAGTCATCGACTTTAACTGTTTAAATGGCATGATTAAAATTAACTGGATTAAGGAGTATTTGAAGAACAATGAAGCCTTTTGGTACTGTATACCCAGACTGATATTTAATAGAGTTGGTGGTTTGCCTTATCTCATGTCATGTGACTTTGCCACTTCAAAATTACCCATCAAATTGTCAGACTTTCACCAACAAATTCTAATGTACTGGAAGCTCATATACAAGCACAACTTCACACCCCATTCTTCCCCGATTTGGAACAATAGATATGTTACTCTGAGTCGTAAATCCTTGTACATAAAAGAATGGAAGGAAAAAAATATTTGGTCCATATTGAATATTTTGGATGCTCAAGGGAACATTTTCACCTACGAGTCATTTTGTGTTAAGTATGGCTTTTTTCCACCCAAACGCCAATTTAACAAGGTCATTAAAGCTATCCCTGAATGTTTGATGAATACTATCCAAAACGATTTGAAATATGACAGTTTACTTCCCAAGTTGCCTGATTTAAATGTGAAAGGTGTGCATCTACTAGATATCAAAAGTACAAACAACTTTATCAGAGAATGCTTAAGAGAAGAGTTTCACCCGGGGAGAACCATAAGGAAGGCAACCTCTTGTACTGAAAGTCAGTTAGTCACACTCAGGACTAAATATTTGAAGTTTCCAATTTCACCAAAAGCAAAAGAGGTGCATTTTAAAACTATGAATAACATTTATCCATCAAGAGAATTGTTACACCATAGATTTAATATAGACTTAGAACTGTGTTTGTTTTGTAAAAGGGAAATAGATGCAACTGTACATATTTTCAGTGATTGCATTGTGACACAAAGTTTTTGGATTGCGGTGAAGAACTGGTTGGCAATACCTGGGCCTAGGCTTACAGCTGAAGAAATTCTACTTGGTAGCACAAGGGGAAACCCTGATGAGAATTATTTGGTGAATGTGGTTATTATTTTAGGTAAATTCTTTATACATAAAAATAGATTTCTAAAAACATTCCCTCACTTTATAGTTTTTAAACAAGAGTTCAATGCATACTGTAATTCTCTTAATATAATGAAAAGCAAGAAAGCTGTTGCCCTTAAAAATATTATATACAATTTAATATAACAGACCTTACATATGTGTAGAAATGAAATTACTGTCCTAGTCTTAAATCTCTGTGGTAGATGTGTCTTTTTTTTGTTTTTTGTTTTGTTTGTTTTTGTTTGTTCATTGTTTTATGTCTCTCTTTCTACAATGATACCCATATTTGTAATGTAGAGAGAATTGAGAATTGTAATGTAATGAGAATTAATTGCAACAATAAAAAAATAAAAAATAAAAAAAAAAAAAAAAAAAAACTTGTGCTTGTCTCCTCGTACCAGGAAGTAATATGTCATGATGACATCACTGACAACAGCATTATATTTCAATATCTTGTAAAAGCTCAATTGTAAACTCTTTTTCTCATTTACAATTGGGATGGTGAATGAAAAACAGTCCCTCAAAAGTTGTTGCGGCTCTGCTGACAGCTGGGAAACTTTATCGTTTTCTCCACGGAGGAGGGGCCAGGAGGCGGGGCAAGGAAACAAGCACAAGTGGAGGAGGCAAGGCCGCATATTGTAACACGCTCATTGTGAGAGCTTCACTTACTGAGATTCTTCCATATGTTGTCATTCATGACATACAGAAATAGCTGCCTATTGTTTTGCAGTGTTTACAAAGCATTCTTTTACAAAGCATTTCTATTGGCCACTGAAAAGTTGGCCACTGCCCAAAATATGTAAAATCTCTTCCTTAATGACACTGATTGCATTGGAATGAATGGAATCAACAAACCCTGACCCCCTTTATGTTTTCTCCATTCAGTCAGATATTATGGACGTGAACCAGATATTTAAAGATTTGGCAGTGATGATTCATGACCAGGGTGAAATGATCGGTAAGGACCATGTTGTGTGTGTGTGTGTGTGTGTGTGTGTGTGTGTGTGTGTGTGTGTGTGTGTGTGTGTGTGTGTGTGTGTGTGCGCGTGTGCGTGTGTGTGTGCGTGTGTGTATGCATGCGATTGTGTATGTATGCGTGTGTGTTGTGGTTTCTTGGTTTTCTGGTCTCTGTAGGGTTGCTTGATGAAACCAATGGAATGTCCTCATATACTCTCTTACTGTAGTGTCTTTGTGTGTGTGCACGTGTTCATTTTCATGTGTTGTTTGTGTCTGTGTGTTTGTGTGTACAGACAGCATTGAGGCACATGTGGAGAGTGCCGACACACATGTGGACCGGGGCGTTGAACAGCTCCAGAGGGCTGCATATTACCAGGTAAGGACTAGAGCATGACACGGGAGTGGATTTTCACTCCCGTCCCATCCCGGTCCCAGAAAAAAAATCCCATCCCGTCCCATCCCAGACTGGAGTAAAAGAAACAAATCCCATCCCGTCCACTCCTGAAAAGAATGTCTCCCAATCCTGCCCACTCCCACTCAAAATCAACCCCACTCCCGTTTCGTCAAAAAAAAATAGGCTTTTTTTGTTTGTTTTTTAAAGAAAAAATAAGCGGCATTCCCGCTGCTGTTCATTTTTATTCCCGCTCCTGCCCGCTCCCATTCATCTTTAAAATGTTGTCTCCCATATCGCGGGACCCACGGGAATTCCTGAAAAATATCATCCTCTAGTAAGGACAGACCTCACATCTCATCTCATTAACACACACACTCACACACACCTCTTAGTCTCATCACCACTACTGACTAATAACAACCACCATCACCACTAGCTATTTCAATTTAACTAGCAACTAGTTTATTTAGCCTTACAAATAATAATTTCATCAGCCTGTCTGGTAAGAGAAGACAAAAACCACTTACTGTTACTTTAATGACTGATTAGTCAATATAATGTGTTTACACATTCTGAAACAATTATATAACTTGTTCTTTTGCTTTCTCCGAGACGTGGAATCACAGAAGAAACCTGTAGACCTAACAACTTACTGACAATGTAGATAACATGTTTTGTATTTATATTCAGACTATAAACGGTATTTGCTTTAGTACTGTATTTTTTAAGAAACAATGTCTGTGTCCATTATAGTGAAGTAGGGCAAAGGTCGTGTTACAGTGGCTTATTTGAGGGCATTAGCACCTGTTATCCGCCAGACTCAGACTCACATGTGTATGGCCTAGAAAAGGTTCTAGGTCATACACACTCACACTTCAGGAGAGAGAGAGGGAGAGAGAGAGAGAGAGAGACAGACAGAGAGAAAGAGAGTTTTTGTGCCTTAAGTGTGATCCTGACAGTTTCAGGGGTCTGAGTGCGAACACAGATCGCCCTTGGGGTTGTGTGTGCTAAAAGCTTTTCTTGTGTGTGTGTGCGTGCGTGTGTGTGCTTGTGTGCATGCGTGCGTGTGTGTGTGTTGCAGAGAAAGGCTCGTAAGAGGAAGTGTATCCTGGCCATCATCCTGGCGCTGGTGTTGACCATACTCGGCATCATCATCTGGCAGGCCTCCAGATAAGACCAAGCGTCACGTCACGTCACGTCACGTCACGTCACGACACGACACGACACGACACGACACGGCACAGAGTGTCACCTGTTACAAGCACATGGAAAACAGAAGACTCAAATACAGTGCAGGATTATAGCGTCATAATGGGGAAGAGAGGAAGGTGTGTGTGTGTGTGTGTGTGTGTGCGTGCGTGCGTGCGTGCGTGCGTGCGTGCGTGCGTGCGTGCGTGTGTGTGTGTGTGTGTGAGAGAGAGAGAGAGAGTGAGAGAAAGAAAGAAAGAGAGAGAAAGAGAGAGAGGGAGAAAGATAGAGGGATGGCTAATATAGTTGTTTGAATAGAGTAATTTGTAATTTGTTTGTACTCTTATGTGATTATCTGCCTTAACGTGTGTGTGTGTGTGTGTGTGTGTGTGTGTGTGTGTGTGTGTGTGTGTGTGTGTGTGTGTGTGAATGTGTGTGCATGTGTGTTTGTTCTTAGTCATGGTACCTACTTAGTCTTTTGTGGTGCATCACAATTTGGAGGAAGTTGCGGAAATGGACAGAATAACAAACAGAAGCTTTTCCAGTAAAAATGAGGACCAACGTTTTTTGTTTTTAACATTCACATTGTTTCCTTAGTTACAACCACTTAAGAGCTATCATAGAGAGCAGTGATTTGACTCTTAAGTAGCCTAATTAGCAGTGTAGGTGCTTAACATGTATTTGTGTGGGGAGAGATGCCTGGTACTGAGTACAAAGGATGAAAAATGCAAATTTCTCTGTTGTTCTTCATGTTTCTTTTTCCTTTTTTTACCTTCCTAAGGCAATCAGTGCAAGCTTTATAATTACTGTGAATGAAAGTGTGACATTGAAACTCATTTTGTGTGATGTCATCTTTTTAAAACAAGTGTGTCTGTGTACAGTTCTTCTTTCCTCCTCTGAATGCTCCCACGCGTCTCTCGCTCTTTGTGCCGCAAAAGAGTTATTTTTTAGTAACACGATACTTTGGACAAAAGCGCCTGCTAAATGTACTGTAATGTACTGAAAATTTGGAGGTGAAAAAAGATGAACATTTCACCCCAAAAGACTGAGTCACTCTGATCTGATTACAAGTTGGTCACCATAGTTGTATTAGTTCTATGGTTGGTCACGACTGAACTCTTTTGGCCTGTATGAATGGGGGCCTTCATAAAATACTCTCCTGTGTCCTCATCAGCTCAGGATGTGCCTGGAGTGGACTGATAATGATGCTGGTCCTGATGCTGTCTTGACTGCCAGTAATTTGTGATGTAGTGTGGGTTTTTTCTTATAATGTCAGAAAGGCACTTTTGATCCGGTGAGTTTACTGCAGATTTTTATTACTGCTCCATATTGGAACAGGAGACGTCTTCTGCGAGGGACAACACTGTGTTCATGTTACCCCTGGTAGAGAATGCCCACTAGCCTGTGTCATCGTTTAGCCTTTTATAGCCCTTGGCCCAACTAGCCCAGAGCCTTCTCATATGCTAATCAGCTCAATCATACCTCAGCTGACAGGCCCTCACACTCGAGCACAGTTTACCCAATACTTAACACAACTGGAACTATATATATATACAGTTACATACATATACCTCTATATTCCTGCATATACATGTACATATAAGAATCTACATAAGAATCATATAAGAATACAAATTTAACCACAGTAGTCAGTCTCTATTAACCCCTTAGCGCAGAGCCTATGTTATAACCTTACTGCCACCAAAAGTGTAAAGGCTATGTCTTGATATCTTACTTAAGGCTCTTGGTAATGTCATAGCAATGTTGTTATGATGTAGTTGAGTATTTTCAGCAAATAGTGAATAGGCTCGCTGGTGACCCCATCTGCAGTAAGAGGCTAAAATGATATCAGTGATAAGTCATGATAATTTATATCATTAAGTTATTCTCCTATACACTGCAATGACAACAACATGGTGTAACTTGAAA